>NC_025996.2:7511685-7511913 GCF_000442705.2 Elaeis guineensis | reverse complement strand
ACAATCAAAAAGCTGTATATGATAAGGCTGGACTTGGGTATAACCCCTTAAAGAAACAAAAATTTCTGAAGAATATTTATGTAAATTATTCAAGTAACAAGTCTACAAATATTACTTGTCTCAAATGTGGTAGAATAGGACATAAATCATACACATGCCTCAAATCTGCAAATAAAACTATAAAGAAAATATGGGTTCCAAAAGGAACCATTCTGACTAACCTAAAAG
>NC_025996.2:7361743-7511585 GCF_000442705.2 Elaeis guineensis | reverse complement strand
ATTTCATAAACGGGTCAGCACATTTCATAAACAGTAATTCTATTGCTCATTTCATAACATAAAATAACTCAAAATAAATCATAAATTTTTTTTAGATCTAATCTAACACATTCATGATAAATTTCTTAATTAAGTCCTTTCGCTGCTTCATCGGCATGGGATATAATTGCATCGGCACCCCTACCACCATAGGAGACCCCAACGAATGAGAAGAGAGGGCCTTTAAACCCTACTTTTCTCTTATGACCAGACGGCCATGGCAACCAACCCAATTAGATTACTTGCTACTTGGATCAAGTATATCTAAATATACCAATTTCAAAATTTAAATTTTGAATTTTAAATTTTAAATTTTAAATTTTAAATTTTAAATTTGAGATTTCAACCAAATTTCAAATTTTGAATTTTCAATCTTTGAATTTTAAATTTTAAATTTTGAATTTCAAATTTTAAATTTTGAATTTCAAATTTTAAATTTCAAATTTGAGATTTCAACCAAATTTTAAATTTCAAATTTTAAATTTTAAATTTTAAATTTCAAATTTCGAATTTCAAATTTCAAATTTGAGATTTCAACCAAATTTCAAATTTTAAATTTTGAATTTCAAATTTGAAACTTCTAACAAATTTCAAATTTTAAATTTTTTTGAATTTTGAATTTTAAATTTAAACTTATAGATTACACCTTAATCTACACATGCATATGTATATCATATTCTAGAACCATGCTCTGATACCAATTGAAGCGAAAATTTAGTGCAGGGGCAAAATGGTAATTTTAAAACTTTTTCAAAATTACTATTTTACAGCGGAATTATTAATTAATCTCATTAATTAATACTAATTAACCCTACACTAGGATCTAAATATGATATAACAGCATGCATTTAAATTTGAAATTCAAATTTGAATCAGTAAACCTTTTACAATACTGTGTTCAGAACACATCACCTTTTGTGGGTAGTCGATCACCACAATCTGATCACCGTCGGAGGGCTCTGATCGTCACGTCGCAGTCACACAAATGTCTGACCTCTGCGGATCATCCACACGAAGCTCCCGTTTGATCAGCTCCTCACGAATGCTAGTTCGTGATTTCACCCTTTTGATGGTAGATGTTGATCGAACTCCTTCGATCGATGTGTGCTGACTTCTCGGATGCTCCGAATCGTCTGCACAGTTGCTTGAGAGGTTGATGGATCTCTCTCTAAAATTTGGTAGACTCACGACACTCGTGGCACACCAATCTCACTTCCCGAACCCTAGGTAGAAACCCTAGGGTACACACCAAAAACCCTGCGCCCAATTTTCTCTCTTTTCTTTCTTTTTCTCTCGGAAGGTTTTGGACCTTCACCTTGCGCAGAAGCCTTCCTCACACCCCAAAGTTTCTCTCCTAAAAATTTTTACGCACGTCCCACCTTTCTCCTCTTTTTAAAACAACATCGAACGTGTCTTATCCGCGTGAGAGGATAAAGACAAGAGGTTACACATTTGAATTCAAATCAAATTTGAATTCAAACGAAAACCAACTTATCCCTATCCTTTTGGGCGTGAGAAGAGAAGGGGCGTGGCTCTTTGTGCATGGAAAATGTTTCACGAGAAACTTTTTCTCGTGTAAGTAATGTGGCGCACAAAATGGATAAGGATGAAAGGGCTAGTGATAAGTTATCCATTCAAATTCAAACATGCTTTGAATTTGAATGGCTAACTAATTATTTTATCCATCCATATGGTGTACAAATGAGAGCGTGGGGAAGGATTTTGCGTGAGAAAAATTTCATGAGAAGTTTCTTCTCGTGAATTCAAATGGGTGCAAGGAAGTTGGGTGTCGCAGGGAATTTAAAACAAGGTGGTTTGATTCAAATTGAGCCAACCTAGTTTAAAATAGGTTAAGCACAATTAGACCAGATTAAACCCAACATAATTAAGCTTAATTAGGCTCAATAAAATCCTAATCAAATCAGGAATTAACTAAATCTAACCCCTGATCAAATCAGGGACTAAACCACCTTAGCGATTAGGTCAACATTTAACCTAATCGGGTCAATCCAAACTGAATCCAATTCAATTGGACTTGATCCAAAAATAATTACTCCATCAAATTGAGTTAATTAGTGATTAAATCATTAATTAAATCTCTCATAAATATTGAGTCCAAATCCGATGGGCAATCAGGCATCAGAGACCATCGATATGAAACCCTGATCAAAGAGTTCAAATTTCAAATTCAAAATTTTGACCCCGGTACCCAAAATGTGTGGAACTCATGATTAGAGAATCCTAATTCTCAATCATAGAGTCTCAGATAGATAAGACTCATAATCAGCCATCAGATCAGAAAGGAACCTCTAATGTGTGTGACCCCGCAGGTTCGAACCTAAGCCGGTAGCATAGGAACCAATTTCTGTACTAATCGAAGTGACCATCTAGCAATGATACCCGATGACCGGATAGGTCGAATAATCGCAATCGCAACATTCAGAACCTACGTGAATATGGTTACCGTATAATTCATCCCTTTTGACCCCTATGTTTAGGATGACTCAGGGTTAAACTGTCAACCCTGATGATATCATCCGAATCGTGCTCAACTCAATTAGTCCTGTGACTCCTCACTAGGACTATCCTGGCCAAGGTTTTGCTAAATTGAAACACGACTGTACACAGCTCCTAAACTGGAGTGGTCAATCCCATCTTGACACACGCACCGACAAGTCAAGTACTTGACTGCACCCAGCAACCTTCCATCACTGAATTAGAAATTCAGGTAGTCCAGTGCCTAAGTGCAGTGAGTTGCTTGTAAGTCACCGTGGCGGTCTCAGGTCGGAGGGACATTTATACCCATATCCCATCGGAGCAAATCTTGACAGCAGAAATAGCTCCGGAGTTGGTCACGTTCAGTGCAGATGTATCATTACATCTCACCTGTATGCCATACCAGTATCTCCACACTCTTTGGTTATGAGGACAACCAACCCATATGGCACATAATGACCTATGCTCGATAAACGTTGTCGTCCTTGGTAACAACGTATCATTTGGTCGCGAACATGTTTAAGGACTAAGCGATAAATCCTCCTTTGTCGAGTCTAAATAGTCCTAAGGACTTCACCACAACACAGGAGTTCATTAGAAGATAAAATATTTGTGATGAAAAAATATCAAAATAACTTTTATTTATTTATAATTCATGTACTAATACAAAAAGGAGCACAACCGTCAACAGGCTGACGATTGGCTTTGGGACACTATTCCCAACAACTTTACCGCAAACCCACCATAGAATAGAGAAGTTTGATGGGATCCTATTGATATCAGAATGAAAAAGGAGGGACTATGAACACACACTATGATTCATCCAATCTAATAGGAATGAAATCTAAAGTCCAACAAGAGGCTTCCTCAAGGAACCACTAGCTCATGCGATCGTAGATTTGCTTTATGTCGAGCTTGATCGCTATGAGGCTATGGCGAGTGAAAATACGATGAAGGTCATACATGAACTTCTGAGTGATGAGAATATTATTTGAGATGTTGCGACCGCCAACAAATGCCCTTGGCTCAAGATAGATCGATTAGCTAAGAAAGAATGGGCTCCATTCAGCTCACCATCAGCTTGACACAGATCTTGTACAAGGTTGTGCATAGGCTAATCAATTTGAAGTGCCCCAAGCATCCCATCGCTTTGATAGTAGGAAGATAAAATTCTTCTTCCCAACCCCTGGCATCTGATCAATAGTGAAAAACTCTTGCATAGCTACCATGATCTTGGGTTGAATTAAGGGTGCAAATGGATTGGCTTGGATCGGGTCATGAGTGACCCCAATTTGATTCAGTTCTTTGATCGGATCTGAATATTGGACCTAAATCCAGTCTAATAAAAGATCGGATCAGGACGGATTAGATCTATGACCAAATTTTTTGACCCAATAGATCATTCAGGTTGGGTTAGATCCATGTATAACCCAATCTCGATCCATAAAATATGGGTTTCGTTCAGATTTAGATCCGGATCCATTCGGATTTCGATTATAAATAACAAAATCAATAAGTATAAGATCTATAAGCAAACTTATTCGCACTGCTATCGGACTTAACTAATTTATTTTGTTAATAAATTAGTTCTTCCCTTTATTTATTGGAAACAAATGGTTGAAAAGCTTGCTGTATTCAATAACAAATAATGCCAAATTCGAGGAGAAGAATGTGCGTGTTGCTCCTAAATTGATTTTGATGATTACAAAGCAGATTGAAGGGATACAAATAATTTTAAATTGAAAAAGTCTTTAGGCTCTTCAGGAGCAAAATCATAATTTTACTAAAATCCTGATTTGATAGTATCATTTGGTAGAACAAATGATTTGTAATCTATTGGTGAAAATTTCATTATTTTTGGACTTATATTTTTGAAGTTATGAAGGTTTGAAGTGCATGAGTCGACTCATGAGTCAACTCATGGCACAATGAGCTGATTGACACGCAAAAATTTTCCTTGGCACGCTAGATTTTTTGTTGGCACACCCTGTGAGTCGACCCCATGGGGTCGACCCTCATGAGTCGACCCCTGCAGTTTTAGGCCAAAAGTTGCAGAAACTCATTTTCTGGCTGTTGCAACAGAAGTCGACTCATGAGTCGACTCCTGAAGCATGAGTCGACTCATGAGTCGACCCCTGCGACGAAAATTATCCGCAACGGCTAGTTTTTTGCCCATTTTAATTGCCTTTTATGCTTCCTAAAAATGCTCTAACGGCTCTTTTTCTGCCTAATATATTTTCTCTTGTTTCTTAAGGTTATAAAAGGTTTCAAATGGTGAAAAAAATTGTAGATCAAACATATATACAAAAGGATCCAAAATCTACACGAGAAAGCCTGAGATCAACGAAATACCCAAAAGAAAAAGAGAGAGGATCCAAAATCTACACGAGAGATTGTGAAAGAGATTCAAGAGCATTCAAAGAGAGGATTTTTCACGCCTATTGTTTCAACCTTGATCTAGAGATCCGTCAAAGCCTTCAAGAAGTCTTCAATCAAAGATCATCCTCTTCTCAAGCATTCATTCAAGCGTTCATCCACCTTGAGAAAATTCAAAAAGGAGTTTCTTCATTTGAGTAAAGTATTTTTATTGTTATATTCGCTCATTTAAGGAGCTGTTATTGTATTAATTTGTGCTCTAAGCTATTTTACTCTTTGTGAGTATTTGTTCTTATTTTTGGAGGATTTCCAAAACAAGAGAAGGTTGATCCGAACCTGAAATCGGAGTGTTTTGGGTTAGCTTGTACCCGAGAAACAAGTGGACTAGCTTGGGATAGCTAGTGTCAGAGTTTTCGATGTTTGTATTCAGGTGGAATACAAGTATAGTGGATTGAAATTCCCAAGCAGGAGCTTGGGGAGTGGATGTAGGTGCAAGGTTGGCACCGAACCACTATAAATCCTTGTGTTTGTGGTGTGCTTTATTATTTCTCTCTATTTCTTTATTATATCCTTGCATTCTTGCTTTAGGTAATTAATCTTGAATTAAAGTCTTTGTTCTCATTCATCATAAGTAATTAATTAAGCCTAAAATTTTTAGAAACCCAATTCACCCCCCCTCTTGGGTTGCATAGCTGGGCAACAAGTGGTATCAGAGCCCGGTGCTCTAGCCCTTCTTTGATCTAACAATCAATGAGCGAAAGATCTATGGCAACCCATGTCGATACTTCTCTAGCCGAGGGGCAATCTACAAACCGACCTCCACTTTTCAATGGGTCTAATTACACCTATTGGAAAGCTTGGATGAAGATATTTATACAAGCACTCGACTATGATATGTGGAGTATCATAGTGAACGGTCCTCACACACCCACCAAGATTATAGATGGTGAGGAGTCAACCAAATTCGAGAAAGAATGGGATGAGGTTGATAAGAAATTGGCACAATTAAATGCCAAAGCTATGAATGTTCTTTATTGTGCACTAGATGCAAATGAATTTAATCGCATTTCTACTTGTGCATCTGCTAAAGAAATATGGGATAGGTTAGAAGTAACCCATGAGGGAACAAATCAAGTAAAAGAGACTAAAATAAACATGCTAGTGCATAAATATGAATTGTTCAAAATAGAGCATGATGAGTCCATAACTGCTATGTTTACTCATTTTACTGATATAATTAATGGTTTGAAGAGTCTTGGCAAATCTTATACTAACAGTGAGCTTGTAAGGAAGATTCTCAGGTCACTGCCAAGAACTTGGGAAGCCAAGGTGACTGCCATCCAAGAAGCAAAGGACTTGAACTCTCTACCTCTAGAAGAGCTTCTTGGATCCTTGATGACTCATGAACTTAGCATGAAGCAACATCAAGAAGATGAAGTCAAAAAGAAAAGAACCATTGCCCTCAAATCCACAACTTTGCCTGATTATGAAACGGATGACACTGAAGATGAAGAACAGGATGAAGAGATGGCACTCATCACCCGAAAATTTAAGAAGTTTCTAAGAAAAAGGAAACAGGGGATGAGAAAGAAGTTCACAAAAGGAGAACAAAACAAAGAAAAAGAGAAAGATCAACCCCTTATATGCTACGAGTGCAAGAAGCCGGGATATTTCAGATCCGAATGCCCACAACTGAAGAAAGATCCCAAAAAGTTCAAAAAGAAAGCAATGATGGCGACTTGGAGTGCGAGTGATGACTCAAGCTCCGATGAGGAAACCTCAACAGAACAAGCCAACCTGTACCTTATGGCACACGAAAATGAGGTAACTTCTGAATCCACTAGTGAATTTACTTTTGAAGAATTGCATGAAGCATTCTATGATTTAATTGATGAATTAAAGAAACTAGGGAAGAAAAATAAAGAACTAAAATTGGAAAATCAGTCCTTAGTGAAACAAGCTGAAAACCTTTCAATTGAAAAATCCACCTTGATTCAAGAAAATCAAAACTTAAAGAATGAAATTAACAAGCTGAAACCTATAATAGATAAGTTCACCTTAAGTTCAAACAAACTAAATATGATTCTTGATAATCAAAAAGCTGCATATGATAAGGCTGGACTTGGGTATAACCCCTTAAAGAAATAAAAATTTTTGAAGAATATTTATGTAAATTATTCAAGTAACAAGTCTACAAATATTACTTGTTTCAAATGTGATAGAATATGACATAAATCATACACATGCCTCAAATTTGTAAACACAACTATAAAGAAAATATGGGTTCCAAAAGGAACCATTCTGACTAACCTAAAAAGATCCAAGAAAGCTTGGGTACCTAAGACAGAAACTTGACCTTTGCTTGCAGGTGTGTCTAGCATCCCAAGGAGGAAACAGGAAATGGTATCTTGACAGTGGATGCTCGAGACACATGACTGGTGATGAATCACAATTCATCACGCTTGATGCTAAGGATGGAGGGATGGTCACCTTTGGAGATAATGGCAAAGGAAAGATCATCGGGATAGGTAACATTGGTATCACTCCCTCCAAATACATTGAGAATGTTTTATTAGTTAAAGGTTTAAAGCATAACTTACTTAGCATTAGTCAATTCTGTGATAAAGGGTATAAAGTAGTTTTTGAATCATCTGTTTGCATTGTGACTAGTCCTATTAACAATGGCATTAAATTTATAGGACATAGGCATGGCAATATTTATATGGTAGATTTGAATGACTTAGCCAAATTAGACATGCAATGCCTAGTATCCTTGAATGCTAAAATTAATGAGACTAGTTGGCTGTGGCATCGTAGACTTGCACATATTAGCATGCATTCTCTTTCAAAATTAATTAAAAAGGAATTAGTTTTTGGTTTGCCAAAATTGAATTTTGAAAAGGATAGAATTTGTAATGCATGCCAATTAGGTAAACAAACTAGAGTTTCATTTAAATCCAAGAATACTGTTTCAACTTCTAGACCTTTAGAGCTCTTACATATGGACTTATTTGGACCAATTAGAACCACTAGTCTAGGAGGAAAATGATATGGCTTTGTAATTATAGATGATTACTCTCATTTTACTTGGGTTTTCTTTTTGGCACACAAAAATGAAATTTTTCATATTTTCACTAAATTTCATCGAAAAGTCACTAATGAAAAAGGATTTTCAATTCAAAATATTAGAAGTGATCATGGAACTGAATTTGAAAATCAAAATTTTGAAAATTTTTGTGATGAAAATGGAATTGGCCATAACTTCTCTGCTCCTAGGACACCCCAACAGAATGGGATAGTTGAAAGAAAAAACAGAACCTAGAAGAAATGGCCCGTACCATGCTTTGTGAAAGCAACCTTCCAAGATATTTTTGGGCGGAAGCAATTAACACAGCATGTTACATTTTAAATCGTGCTTTGATTAGACAATTTTTAAAGAAAACCCCCTATGAACTTTGGAAAGGAAGAAAACCAAATATTGCATATTTTCATATTTTGGTTGCCGATGTTTTGTATTAAAAATGGCAAAGAAAAACTTGGTAAATTTGATGCAAAATCAGATGAAGCAATCTTTCTAGGTTACTCCTCCACTAGTAAAACATTTAGAGTTTTCAACAAAAGAACTTTAGTAGTTGAGGAGTCCGTACATGTTGTTTTTGATGAATCTAACGATCTTCCTTCAAGGAAGAATGAGGGTGTTGATGATGCAGATCCACTAATAGAAGGTATGAAGGAAATCACTCTGAAAGATTCAGCAATTCCAGAAGACAAGGATCAAGAAGACAAACAAGATGAGAGAGGTGAAGAAATTCAAGAACAACCTCAAGGTACAAATGACCTACCCAAGGAATGGAGGTATGTTCACAACCACCCTAAGGAGTTAATTATTGGTGATCCTATGCATGGGGTAAAAACCCGTTCTTCACTTAGAGATGTAGTTAATCATTATGCTTTTGTATCTCATCTTGAACCTAAAACTTTTGAAGAAGCTGAAAATGATCATAATTGGATTAATGCAATGCAAGAGGAACTTAATCAATTTGAAAGAAATAATGTTTGGACCTTAGTATCAAGACCTAAAAATTATTCAATAATTGGCACAAAATGGGTCTTTAGAAATAAATTAGATGAGCATGGAAATGTAATTAGAAATAAAGCAAGACTGGTTGCTAAGGGATATAATCAAGAAGAAGGAATTGATTTTGATAAAACTTTGCACCTGTTGCTAGATTAGAAGCTATTAGACTTCTACTTGCATATGCTTGCTTTATGAAATTCAAGTTATTTCAAATGGATGTTAAAAGTGTATTTTTAAATAGATATATTGCTGAAGAAGTATATGTAGAACAACCCCTGGATTTAAAATCATGCTTTTCCTAATCATGTCTTTAGATTAAATAAAGCTTTATATGGATTAAAACAAGCACCTAGAGCATGGTATGATAGGCTAAGCAAATTTTTACTAAATAATGGTTTTTCAAGAGGTAATGTAGATACAACCTCTTTATTAAAAGAAATCAAAATGATATGCTAATTATACAAATTTATGTTGATGACATAATTTTTGGGTCTACTAATGAATCCCTTTGTCAAGACTTTGCTAAGCTTATGCAGGGAGAGTTCGAGATGAGCATGATGGGAGAACTCACCTTCTTCCTCAGACTCCAAATTAAACAATCAAAAGAGGAATCTCCATCACCCAAAGCAAGTACACCAAGGAACTACTCAAAAGATTTGGAATGGAGAACTGCAAACCAATTGGCACACCAATGAGTCCCTCATGTAAGCTTGACAAGGATGATGAAGGTAAAGCGTAGACTTAAAATACTATAGAGGTATGATTGGCTCATTATTATATTTAACTGCAAGTAGGCCTGATATCATGTTTAGTGTTTGTTTATGTGCAAGATATCAATCTAATCCTAAAGAATCTCATTTGAATGCTGTTAAAAGAATCCTTAGATACTTAAATGGTACTCAAACTCTAAGGTTATGATACTCTAAGGACTCACAAATTAATTTATTAGGATATTCAGATGCTGATTTTGCTGGATGTAAATTAGATAGAAAAAGCACAAGTGAACTTGCCAATTTCTTGGAGTTAATCTAATCTCATGGTTTAGCAAGAAACAAAATTCGGTGGCACTGTCTACGGCTGAGGCCGAATACATTGCAGCCGGAAGTTGTTGTGCTCAAATCTTGTGGATTAAGCAACAACTCGAAGACTTTGGAATCAAACTTAATGAAACACCAATAAGATGTGATAACACAAGTGCCATAAATCTATCTAAAAATCCAATTCAACACTCAAGATCCAAACATATTGAAATAAGACATCATTTTATAGAGAACATGTTAAAACAAAAATATATTCTTGAATATGTTTGCACTGAAATCAATTAGCTGATATCTTTACAAAGGCCCTTAGTGAGGATACATTCTGTAAATTAGGAGAAATCTAGGAATTCTAGATCCATATGCCTAAATTTTCTCAATTTCCAAGAATTGATGTCAAAAATCTTAGAGCTCAATTTTCAACATCTATCCTAGCTCCAAAAGCTCAAATTTATCATTCTAAAAACTTATCTTTGAGCAAAACTCCTTCTCCCAAAATTTCAAATTTTTCTGGAATTTATTCATATTTTTCTGATTTTCTGAACTTCATGAGTCGACCCCCATGAGTCGACTCAATGGCAAACTTGTAAATCCCACCAACTTCCAACGGGTTCATTGTTTTTATATGGGACCTGTTCGTGAGACGACTCATCTTCTCATCGTCCTCCTTCAAAAGCCGTCTTCTCCCATTCCTTTTGCTCCAAAACCAAGGATTATTTCGAGGCAATTCTCCCTCCTCCTCTCCACCAAAAATCGCCACCTTGAAAAGGGATTTTTGTGCTTTCATTGTTTGGCGCGGTTGGAACGTGCCCTAGCACTTCACCGATCTTCCCAAATCCACTTCTTTTCTCCACCGAAATCCCTCTTCACTCTCTTGTGATCCCTCCTCCACTCATTCAAGTCTCCTTGCCTGCTACTACATGAATATGGCTCCGAAGATGAAACTTTCCCAAAGAAGAAAGTCAATCCGTGAGCCTGAAAAATTGTCCGAAAGAAAAGGCAACTGGTCAGCTTCCAGTACTCCCACTCCAGCTTCAGGTCCCCCTCAATCCTCCATAAGCCCCAGTAAGAACCCTCTTTCTGATAGAAAAGTAGAAACCGGGAAAAAATATAGATTTTTGGTTCTTTGAAGAAGAGGGCTTTACTTGTGCTACCAAGATTAAAAACCAAGGATGGGTTTTTATTGCTCCCTTAAAAAAGTCACCTATGTTGACCTAGTTAGAAAATTCTACCAGAACCTACATTATGGAAATGGGTCAGTGACTTCAACAGTCAAGGAAATTGATATCTGCTTGGATTTTAGATATTGGGAGAAATATTACATTTGCCTAGTGAAGGTTATACTTATATGGAACTCCCAGTAAAAGAAGAGGAGATCAGAATTATTTAGGAGATACTTATTCAGGAGCTTAAATAAATTGGAAGCAAAGATTTTGTCAATTGAGATGAGGATCCTGCATCAGATGGTAGCAAAGCTTTTTTTTCCTAGAAGTGGTAGACATGATTTACTTTCTGCAGAGATATCTGTATCATGTTTCATGTCATCACTCAGACCCCCCTGAACCTCCCTGCACTTATGATAGAGGCCATGAGAAAAACTTTGAACAGATCCAAGGCACACTTGCCTTATGGTATGGCCCTTACTAGAGTATTTAGGAGATTTGGAGTTAGCTGTGAGGGGGAGGCTCTACCAAGCTGTCTCATGTGGACACTTTCAACCAACACAGCCTGCATCGAATGGATTTACAAAGACTGATGGTGGTTGGATAAAGGGCTCTGAAGAGAGAGCTGAGGATAGAGCTGAAACAAGAGCTGAAGACAGAACTGAAGGCAGAATAGAAGAAGAAAATCCATCTTCTCCTATACATGACTTCAGGACAGCATCACCAGATACCAGTTCATTCCTGATACAGAGGCTGGCCCTTCAGAGTTTACTAGGATGCCCACACCAGTGTATCAGCCAGAGACCAGAGCACATCCATCAGAGTTCAGACTGGCTGACGATCAGATAGAGCATATATCACAGCGTGTGGCTGCCTTGCTATCTAGCCAGTGGAGTAGTACTTCTTTTGCACCAGGAGCCACCTCTTCTGATCAGACCATTACTCCCTACATCTCCACTGTGTTTCAGATGATGTCAGATCAGTCCATCCGGATTCAGCAACTTGAAGACACTGTCTGGAGATTGACTGGCAGAGTTCTTGACTTGCAGGGGCAAGTCCTTGCTTTGGCCCATCCCAAGCCACAGGAGTCTACTATTGAGGTCACAGACCTCACTGCAGAGGCTGGAAGGCTCAAAGGAGCACTAGAGGGAGGATATGAGTTACTGAGGAAGAGATCCGAGGATCGAGTGAGCATGCTACCACTCAGTTCACTGCTCTACTACAGTCTGTTTCTAGAGCATTGAACGTACTTGATTCCATCAGACTCACCCTTTCTGTTCAGTCCTTAGCATCTCAGCGTACTCAGCCTCCCAGTTCATCTCGCTCTCCTGCTCGTGCCAGAGGCAGACGGGGTAGAGGACACACTTCTGATCCATCAGCTTCTCATACCATATCTGATGACTCCGATCCATGACTTGTCTTGATCATTTCTAGGTCCTAGGTGTTAGTGTCTTGTTCTAGGATCTGTATTTTGGGGTCATGTATTGATAATTAGCTGTTTGACTTTTATAATATGAACTATGTATTGAAACACTTATGGTTTTAATGGAATGATCTTTTACTTATATTTCTACCTTTTGTAATGATGTTGATCATATTTTGGTTATATATATTCTCTTTGTTGAAATATTGTCTTCTCTTTGTTGTTGTTTGCTGTTAATAATTGCTGTATTAAGGGGGAGCAAATATCTGTGATTAACTCGAAAGGGGGAGAAGTTAAAGAATTTTTTAGAAAAAGGAGAAGTTAACCATGTTTGATGATGTCAAAAAGGGGGAGAAATTATTAAACAAAAATTAAAGAGAAATTTGGTATCAGACAGAAATTAAACAAAAAGCCATCTATTAAAAGCAATCAAAAGCAATAAAATTATGAGAAATTAATGAATGAATTGAAAATTTAAAGAACAATATCAAAAATACAATGCTAAGTACAATGCAAATAAGTAACTTTTAAATTACTTCTTAATATATGCTCTGATTTGCATTAAAAATTTAAATATGCTCTGATATACTTCAAAATTACAACTTGCTCTGATACATCTTTTGAAATTTTATTTACCTTGATACATTTTAAGAAATTTATCTTACCCTGATACATCTTAAAATTTTTTTTAACTTGCTCTGATACATTATAAAATTTTGCTCTGATACATTATAAAATTTGCTCTGATACATTGTAAAATTTTCTCTGATACATTGTAAAATTTTTCTGATAACTTTGTAAAATTATTTTTCTTGCTCTGATACATTGCAAAATTTATTTTTCTCTTGCTTTGATACATCTTAAACTCAAAATGATCTAATACAATTTCCAAATCAACTCTTAAACATGTTTTGGCACACATAATTATTTTTTTTGTATCAAAAAGCAATTAAAACACATAAGTATTTTTTTTTGCTCTAATGCTAAAACTAAAATCAAATGAGAATGAAATTTTCAAAATACAGCTTAATCTGATAACAAAAATAAGTTTTTCGCTCAACACCAAAATCACATAATCCAATGAGCATATCATCAAATCCTTAAGAAAATAGATAAATTATTTTTGTATATGACCATTTATATTACATACCAAAAGAATCATACTCTTTTTAAGCATATACACCTTTAATGCATTCTTTTGAAATTAGTGTTTCACATAAATGCTTTTGTTCAAATATTTTGTCATCATCAAAAAGGGAGAGATTGTTGCTCCTAGATTGATTTTGATGATTACAAAGCAGATTGAAGGAATACAAATATTTTTAAATTAAAAAAGTCCTTATGCTCTTCAAGGGCAAAATCATAATTTCACTAAAATCCTGATTTGATAGTACCATTTGGTAGAACAAATGATTTGAAATCTATTGGTGAAAATTTCATTATTTTTGGACTTATATTTTTGAAGTTATGAAGGTTTGAAGTGCATGAGTCGACTTATGAGTCAACTCATGTCACTATGAGCTGATTGGCACGCAAAAATCACCCATGGCACGCTGGATTTTTGGCTTGGCACGACCTGTGAGTCGACTCATGAGTCGACCCACAAGGCATGAGTCGACTCATGAGTCGACCTCTGCTGATTTGAGCCAAAAAATTCCAGAAACCAGATCTCTGGTCTTTGCAACAGAGGTCGACTCATGAGTCGACCCCTGAAGCATGAGTCGACTCATGAGTCGACCCCTGCGATGGAAATCATCCGCAATGGCTTGTTTTTTACCCGTTTTAATTGCCTTTTATGCTTCCTAAAAATGCTCTAACGGCTCTTTATCTGCCTAATATGTTTTCTCTTGTTTTTAATGCTATAAAAAGGTTTCTAAAGGTGAAAAGAAATAGAAGAAGAGGATTGAGATACAAAAATCAAACAATTGAGAGGATCCAAAATACACGAGGTGATCAACGAGATACTTGAGAGAAAAAGAAAAGAGGATCCAAAATCTACACGAGAGAGACAAGTGATCCACAATATACACGAGAGATTGTGAAAGAGATTCAAGAGCATTCAAAGAAAGGATTTTTCACGCCTATTGTTCAACCTTGATCAAGAGATCTTTCAAAGCCTTCAAGAAGTCTTCAATCAAAATCATCTTCTTCTCAAGCGTTCATTCAAGCGTTCATCCACCTTGAGAAAATTCAAAAAGGAGATTCTTCATTTGAGTAAAGTTTTTTATTGTTATATTCGCTCATTTAAGGAGCTGTTATTGTATTAATTTATGCTCTAAGCTATTTTACTCTTTGTGAGTATTTGTTCTTGTTTTTGGAGGATTTCCAAAACAAGGGAAGGTTGATCCGAACCTGAAATCGGAGTGTTTTGGGTTGACTTGTACTCGGAAAACAAGTAGACTAGCTTGGGATAGCTAGTGTCGGAGTTTCCGACGTTTGTATTCGGGTTGAATACAAGTATAGTGGATTAGAATTCCCAAGTAGGAGCTTGGGGAGTGGATGTAGGTGCAAGGTTGGCACCGAACCACTATAAATCCCTGTGTTTGTGGTGTGCTTTATTGTTTATCTTTATTTCTCTATTTTATTCTTGCATTCTTGCTTTAGAAAATTAATCCTGATTTAAAGTCTTTGTTCTCATTCATCATAAGTAGTTAATTAAGCCTAAAATTTTTAGAAACCCAATTCACCTCCCCCTCTTGGGTTGCATAGCTGGGCAACAAGTGGTATCAGAGCCCGGTGCTCTAGCCCTTCTTTGATCTAACAATCAAAGAGCCAAAGATCTATGGCAACCCATGTCGGTACTTCTCTAGCCGAGGGGCAATCTACAAACCGACCTTCACTTTTCAATGGGTCTAAAAAATAAAAAAATAATATATATATATATACATATATATATATATTATATAATAAATAAATAAATAAATAAAAATAAAATGAGAGAGAGAGTTTCTCTCTCTTCTTTCAGTCTGAACCCTTACTTTCTCTCTCTGAAATTGAACTTTCTCTCTCTACTTTCTCTCTCTAAAATTTTCTCTCTCTAGGTTGTTTTTATCTCTTGATGGATTTTTCTCTCTCTAAAGTTATTCCTCTAGGATTAGCATAGTGTAAGGCTTCATTTGATGATTTTGATCGAGTTTAGGGAAGAGTCTGATTTTAAGTGGGGTTTTGATTTGGGATTTGTTTAGATTTAATTTTGAATTAAAATTAATATAAAAATATAATTTTGGATAATAAGCATGGAAGAATCTCTTAGAAGTTAGTCGATCTGTTCATTCAGTGCTCCGTGAAAGGTAAGTAATGAACCATCTTCTCGAGATATTTCATATTTATTCTGAAAATAAATAATTATTCTCTAAAATTATGCATGATTTATGAAATTATATTTTGAAAGAAAAGTGCTTTTGAAATATTATATTATGCACATGTTCAGTGAAAAACTATGATATATTATGATACAAAGTGTTTGATACAGAATCGGATTTATGCTCACAGCCTAACTATGTTTTAGTGGGCCCCGCCAATGGAGATTATTCGTTGGTACTCGGTGGATCCTGCCCGTGGGGTTGTGCGCTGGTGTTTGTGGACCCTACCAGTGGGGTTGTGCGCTGGTATTCTGTGGATCCCGCCAATGGAGGTTAAACGTTGGTCATAGTCGAGGCTGTTGAGTTACGAGTGTTTTGAATCGAATCGGATTTATGATTATATTATATATGAATATTTGAAAATATTGGATTTATATTAAATCAGCATGAAATATATTTTTATGTTTATTTGCAATATTGTTCTTAGAAATTATATAATATCTGAAATATCTAGTTGAGATATTTGTTACTTACTGGGCTGTCTAGCTAATTACCCTTCTTTCTATTTTTCAGATTCAGATAATTAACTTTGAGCGTGGGAAGAAATATTGGGACAGAGCTTTTAGAGGCGAGATTTAGCATTGTCAACTTCATTGAACTTAGATCTATTGTTTTATTTTTAGTAAAATTTTATTGGATGTAAGATATTTGTTTTAATTACTTGAATTAAAGTTGAATAAAAAATTATTTAAATTTATTCCGCTGTGATACATTGATATCGTGATGAGATGCCTTGCATGCTTATGAAGAGAGTTCTTCATAAGTATGCGGCGGTTGCTGCGATCTCCTGCTCGCGATCTCGGGCTGGGGGTGTGACATAATAATTTAAGCCGGTATCCAAGTTTTATTTTTCAAAAATATTTCAATTTCAAGGGTGAAAATAAACTAGATACTTGAGTCGTGTCGTTGAAGTATGAGCACTTTATAACAAATATCTCCCATACATTACGCCAAGTCCATGAATTGCACCGACGATCCTTTGTTACCTGACATGCCAGCAATGAAGCGATTTTTTTGAATGGACCCTAAAACATTACTCCTTATTTTCTTTCACAACACAAAGTTAATTCCAGGTCAAGATCATCGAATACTTAATCAAACTCCATTTATATTTTAGAATACATTTTCAAAGTATTCCACTTCACAATAAACTTTTGGCTTTCGGCTCGTTGCTCTTTTACGGGAGATTTGTTTGCGGAGTCTTCTCTTGTACTAGTCTTTTTTGTATTATTTTCTAGATTTCGTACCAGTCTTTCTCGAAATACTTTAAATTATTCTCTTTGTTTATTTCTATCAAAGGTCCTATATCTGTCAATGAGGATTCTCGCTTTCCTTGTGGATATTGCCTGGTTTTGAAGTGAATCATGTTAAATTTTGGTGTGCCATACCAATTTATTCTTTATTATTTCTCTATTATTTTTATTAACATGTTCATGAGGTTGTCACAATTTGCTCTGAAAAAAAAAAATCTATGAAATCTGCATTACACCAACAATGCACGTGAAATATGATGGAATAGAGATATAACAGACTTCATAGCTTAACAACCTTTAGAAGAGTGGAATCAGTGGACTGAATTATATGATCTACGCATTTAACATGTTTGAGCAGCACACTGGCTATTATCTTCTTAATGGCGTATGAATTAGGGCTTGCATTGCTATTGCCTGTTTCAGAAAGGCATTCTAAGCATGAATTAGGGCTTGCATTGCTTAGCAAGTATAGGTTCCAGGGTTCGATTGTTAAGTAGTGGATATTAAGTTTTTGGACTTTGATAATGATAACGCAGATGGGTCTTCCTTCTTTGCTCTCTCTCTCTAAAAAAAAAAAGGAAAAAAGAGCAATTTATGTAAGCCTTCCAATAAAAATGCCCCAAAATTTGCATCAATTCCCTGCATAAACTCAGAGATCCTATATGTTACAATTGGTGGATTGATCCATCTGTCTCGACATTAGCATCAAGTGGGAAGGAGCAACGAGCATGCAAGCAGAAGTAGCTGGATCATTAAGAGAAATTTATCTCACATGGGTAATAAAGTGCAGTTGGTGCAACCAACCTACTCCATAATGACATGTTTCATAATACTTCCCATATGGGATCACGTGATCCATCTATGACTTTAATTACATGTACATCCACAGGGATCTGAATGTAGCTTTGTTATGTTTTTTGTTTTTTGGGTGACAAGGTTTGTTGTGTTTTTAGTAGGTAAGGTCTGTGTCAGTCATTTATCCGCAACAAAATCGGCTGGGAGAACTTAACATACCCTTTTGCTATCCAATTTACAAAAAGTCATTATGCTGTCTAATTGTGGCTCAGGTGGCTCAAACAAAAGCAAGAAATATTTTTGACTAGGAGTTCTGTGTTGGTTGCTAATAGTATATGTAATTAATGTTGCTCAAACAAAATCTATTTTTCTTAAAACGATAGGATCACCTGGAAAATGTGGGGTCTGAAGTGGCTTTTTCTGATGCTGGCTAATGCAATCCTTGTTTTTTTTGGTTGGTTAATTGCACAGAGATGAATGCACCATTTCCAATCTACATGATTATGCTGTATGCGGGAGCCCTGGTTGGAGAAGTCTCCATCACAGTGAGCTGGTTCTCCACCAAAGACCTAATTAAGATGACCATATGGAAACCACTTTCACCCTCCATCCAACTGCGTGGTTTCGACCTATGTTTACAGTAAAATCACTGAAGAAATCAAAGTTGGAGGCTTTGCAGCTAACGTCAATGAGAATGTGATACATTCCTAAACTGGAAGATATATAGCATTCTAGCTCGCGGCATCGTTTTTAATGTCACGAATTAGATCTCATCTAGAGCGCATGTATCTGAGACGGGATTCAATGGCGAGTTACTAAACTATGTTCCTAGCAGTCCAAGGAATGAATGAATTTGCATAAGCAAATACATTAATGCAGAACAATATTGGTGCTTCATTATATACCTCTAGAACAAGTTAGAACTACTTCTGACACAGAATGTAGGACATAGGAACTGGGTAGATATTGCATGTATTAGAGCAGAATGTTGGCAGCATTTGCGATCAAACTGATGCTTCTCCGTTTATCACTGTCGAGGGGAAAGCCTATTAACAGTCTTTCCAAATAGTCGAACGAACGAGGCGAGATGATCACGGGGTGGAAGGGGCGGGTTAAGAAAATTTATCTGGACTCGGCCTTGATGTCTTAAAAGACAGCTTTGAAGAGAGGAAGAAGTAGGTCAGTGATGAGAAAGGATATGGGAACATTGATAAGGCAAACCACAAAACCGGTGGCAATTAAGGTTGCTCTCTTATTTCACTTCTGGGGGTCTCACCACATGGGAAAACTATATGAGGCGTCGGCAAGCCTTAGAGCTCCTTGTATAAATTGACATAGTGGGTTTTCTGAACCCTCCAGCAAATGAGAAGCTAGCAGCTTCAATATCAATTCCCTCTGTCTGCTTTCTAAAAGCGGATGGCGTCCATCACGGGAGCTCCTCCGCTTATAAGAAGCCTCTTGTTAGGCCTCTGCACGTTCTTGTTGGCATTCAACTTCTCCAGTGCGACCCCACAGACTGAAAGAATCGTTGCCGTGGTCGGCAACGGTGAATGCTTAGATTGTGCACAGAAAAGTATCAAGAATGAGGAAGCATTCGAAGGTACGTACGTCTTCAAGCAATGCCATTAACTGAAATAATGAAGCTAGCCTTCTTGGTCCTACCGGTAATATGCTATGCCCAAACTGCTTCTAATGAGATCGAGCTCGTGATACACCTTACTCCTTTGCTAAGATGTAAAATTATAAATGTGCTAGTTTAACATCTTAATCAAGTCACTGGATCACTTCAAACAGATAAAGTAAGTGTAACATTTGGTGCATTAATTCTTCAAGCAGGGCTTCATGTAGCCATCCAATGCAAAACTGGCAATGGGTTCTACGAGACCAAAGGTGTTGGTTTGCTCGACAAGAGTGGAAGCTTCGACGTACCACTACCTAGTAGTATCCTCGGCGATGATGGGGAGCTGAAGGATGAGTGCTTTGCGCAGCTCCGCAGTGCCTCAGAAGCTCCTTGTCCTGACAATAATGGAGTGGACCAATCCAAGATCGTGCTGAAGTCTAAAGAGAGTGGAAAGCACACATTTGTTGTGGCAACGGGGAAACTGCCATTCTCATCGACATGCACTTCGGCGTTCTACTTCAAGCACCATCCCAAGGATTTCAAGCACAAATTCCACTTCCATCACCACGACTTTCCCCCTAAGCACTACTTCCCACCTAAGAAGCCAGTTCCTCGTCCAGCACCACTGTCCAAGCCACCAATTGTCAAGAAGCCACGCCTGCCGGTGCCCATCTACAAGAAGCCACATCCTCCAATAACAAAGCTACCGTCCTTGTACTATCCTCACCCCAAGCTCAAGCTTCCTCCTATCCACAAGAAACCACTTCCTCCAATCCACAAGATTCCTCCCTTATACCATCCACACCCCAAGTTCAAGTTCCCTCCATCCACAAGAAACCCTTCCTCCACTCCACAAGCCTCCTCTCTTGTATCATCCTCACCCCAAGTTCCAGTTCCCTCCCAAGCCAAAATTCTACAAGAAAAAGCCTCCAATCGTTCCCCCGGTACCGTGAACTTAATTGGAAGCTAGTGGTGGCATCGGTTCTTTATCCTCTATGGTTGGTTAGTTACCCTTCCTTTTCTGGGGGATTTCCCTCATCAGTTAGTGGTGTAATAAAGCTCGTCCTTAAGATTCTTTCGAGTCATGGGCGAGGGTGATGTCACCCATTTGTATTGGATGAATATTTATGATTTTCTGAATATTTGTTATTTTCGTGCGCTTGTATGATTAGCAATGGCAATAATTCAAGGACTTTTTGCTTTTCGCTTGTAATCATAAAATTGGTCCTCTACTTTTTATAAATGATCACCTGAAGAGACCAATGCTTGGGATACATGTGGGTAGTTCTCGTTTCAGAGATGAAAGTTTGTCCAGCTTATCAACGGACAAGGAAGAGAAGACCAGATCATCCCATTTATGCGACGTATTATTCCAACCGTAAGACGAAATAGAATATTATATGATTGACAAAAATTTGGAAACCTTTGGTTGTAATAGAAAATATTTTTCTGGCTTATCAAGTACAGAATTTGGCTAGCCATCGAGCATTAGAACATGGCATATTTAACATAGTCACTGTTACCCAAAAAAAAAAATAGTCAGAAAATCTCAGGCACAAACATCATACGGGCCCTCCCAGTAAAGTTACAGGAGTTGGCCTCCATGGTTACCTGATCCATTGCATAGTGAACATGTCTTGTGAGGAGAATATTTATTTTATTTTAATAAACTTTTGGTGACTGATGACTTCCATTAGTCTCCACTTTCTGCCAAAAAAAAAAAAAAAAAAGAATATCATGGTGGAATTTTAGAATAGGTGAAATTCTGGTGGGTAGCTATGGGTGAGCAATGCGCTTGTCTGTCAAATTTATACCCCCTTGCGACTGTTTTAAATAGAAGTGTTAATTCTTTATTTATTCATTTTTCATATAAGTGACATTCACCCACTAGTACTACCCATGTATATTTTCTCTAGTACAATAAATATAATATAAATAAATAAAACCTCTTAATTGGTTTAGAGAAAACGGCAAGATGGGCATGTGAATAAAGCAAGCCTCTTGGCCTTTTAAACCTTGGTTGGTCTTTAACCGAAGTCAACCAAGGGAGTGTCAATAGCCATACGGGTGGCCCTACTTATTAATACAAGGATTTGCCTTTGACAAGAGAAGATTTAATTCAAACCCGGTTGGGTCTGCCATCAATCTCAGTTAACAGCCAAATAAGGTCGCAGGAGAAATTATTGGGTAGAATGAGCCTACCATGTAAGATTATAGGCAAAGGTAATGAAACCACGTATCAACCATAAAATATGCTTCCCATTAAATACTTAAGACTCGTTTGATTCATAAAAAAAAAAAAAATTCTCAAAATATTTTTCAAAAAGTTACTTTCTCGAAATAGATATTGATATATTTGATTGATCATGAAAAATAACTTATTGTTTAGATGAGCACCTATTTTTTTTAAAAAATTATGTAATATACCTATTATACTTTAGTAGATATAAAACCATACATTTTTACTCATAAACTTTATATAAATATTAATATTATAATTATATTAATATCAATATAATATTAATATATTATAATATAACATTAGATCATAATAACTTATTATGTTAATATAATACTAATATATTAATATTATATTAATATAATATAAATATTTTAATATAATAAATTTATGAATATAGATATAAATATAATATAATATTAATATAAATATTACATTAATATTCATAAAAATATTATATTAATATAAATATTAAAATAATATTAAAATATAATAAATATTAGTATTATATTTATATAAATATTAATATAATATTAATATAATATTATATTTCTATTTAGTATTTCATTCTAACCATTCATTGATATATTGCTAAATTTTAGTTATGGATCTTAAAGGGATATTTTAGGAAAGAAAAAGTATCACCATTTCTCATGTCACGAGAAATGCCAAAACCACTTTCCCCATGAATTTTTACTTCTAATGAAATATGGAAAGTGACTTTCCATAGAAAGTACTTTTTTTACTCTTTCTTCTCCTAAAACTTCAACCAAATAAGAGGCACTTTCTCCACTTTTTAGAAGTATCTCTTCCTCCCTTCACTTTATGCCAACCAAACGAATCTTTAATCATAATTAACCATGATTTAATTGGAAAAAGGTAGCTTTGTGGGAAAGTTGCTAACTAGCTTCGAGAGTCCGATTGCCGGCGCTGCCACTGACAAGGAGAGGCCACTATTGCTCCTTCGATCGTCGTCTGTGTGGCTATGCTCCAAGATGCAGGAGCTGCCAGAGATCAAGGACCGCGCTGTAGCCTCATCGAGTGGATCCTTTGAGCTACGCCCTCTACTTGGACGAGGGGTTTAGGAATGGCAAAATCGATCCGACCCGATGGGTATGCACCTTATCCAAATCCGATCAAACCTGAAAAATAGGATTTGACCGGATTTGGGTTCGGATTTAGATAAAATTCGAAAACTATAGCACAGATATGGTAGTATTATTTTCTACCCAAATTCGAATCCGAACCCAATCCGAACCTACGTGTATTGGTAATACCCGAACCCATATCCGAATATATATATTTATAATTCTATTTTGATAATTCTGTTTTGGTTGATGATATTCATAAAATTATTTTGGTTATTTATATGTTCTATGTTGAATTGTAATTCTATTTCTATGTTTGATTTCTATAAATCTGGACTTATAAATTATATTCTATATTGAATTGATAATTTTGTTTTGATTGATAATATGTATAAAATTATTTTGATTGTTTATTTTTTTAGGTATGGGATAGGCATGGGGCAGATATGGGTTGGATATGAAAAAATGGATTATCCGTGGGTATCTCCGAACCTATTGGGTATGGAGATGGGTATCTCTTTTTTTATCCGATCAGGTATTAGGTAGGATTTGGGTATAGAATATTAAGTTCGGATTTGAAGATGAGTAGTACAATATCCGATCCAAATTCTATCCATTGCATCTTTAGAAGGGTTCGAGAATGATATCCTCATTGACGAGGAGTTTCGATGCTGTAACTTCTCCTGCCTCCTGACGTCCCCCACCACCCAAACCTCGCCCGTATTGCGGTAAAAAAATACAACACGAGCCATCGAACTCGCATTAATGGCAGGTGAATGCCCAATCCTGGCGCACGTTAGTAGCTTCAAAAAGAATTGATGGAGCCATAAAGAATTTCTTTATGGACTATTTACACCTTTTTCACCAGTATTAGATACATCAAAGCAAATAAAACAATATAATTACATCAGTAATAATATAAGAAAAAAAATGGTGTATACCTTTAATCTATAAAGTTTTCTAGTGTGGCAAATCCAAACTCTACAAGAAAAATAGAGAAAAAAAATCCAGAAACAAAGCTTGTTCTGATGTTAAGCTACCAGACGATGCCCGTGCTCGAGACGGACTCCAACCAATGCTTGTTGATGCATGTGGAGTACGACACCCGATAGGATGAAGCCCATGTTCAGCCGGCCCAGACCCAAGAGATAGTAGCCCAGGACCACGCACGTGAATGCGCACGCACGAAAGCACCAGTCCAGCCCAAGCGGTGCGAGGGTTGATCGGTGCATGCGACTTTCCATAGATCAGACATGGTCTACCGATGATTCACCAGATCCGAGTGCCATCCAACGGTCGAGAACTCGCCTTACACGTGATCGGATGATTGATATCCTTCTTTACCATATAAAGTGATGGTGGCCCACTCCATTGGCACTATCGAATGGCTCTGCTTCTTTTCGATTTTGATTGAATGACTGATGGCATTTTTCGTTTGATTTTGGGCTGATTTCAGGATCGTTTCAGGTGTATTTTAGATCGTGCGATGCAAATCCAACGATTGACTTCGGAGTTTCAAATCAATAATGAAATGGAGTCCTTTTTTGATGCAGTTTGGACTAGTTTACTCCAGGTTACGAGCTCTATTTAAAGGGGAGGCCTTGGGAAAGATTTGTAGTAGGCTATGAGCAATGAGTACAGAAAAATCTGAGTGTAGAGAAAAAATAAAAGGAGTGCTTATTTTTTTTTTAAAGAAGCGTGAGATTCCTTTGAGAGAAAAAAAAGTATTTTTCTTTTGTAAAAGAGTTTGTGTGAGTTTCTAAATTTTTTCTTCAATCTTTGTACTTTTTTATACTATAGATTATTAATAGAAGAATGTTGAGGAGATCTTGTCCGTCGATGTAGGCCAACAATCAGGCCGAACCACATAAATCTGATGTGTTTTTTTTCTCTTATTTTTATTGCTTGATTATCTTTCCTATTTTGTATTCTATGTTTGTTTTAGTTATCTTTCCTCTACAAAATGATCTTGTTTCCACTGTGCTTGTGTGCCATATGGATCGAGGCATGCTTGATTACCCCACGATCGATCCTTTTAGTTTGGTATTAGAGTAAGGAGATTCTTTTGTAGATGGTTGATTTGAAATAATGACGGACAAGGTGACGACCACAAAATATAGATATCAAGATTTGATGGATCAAACTTTGCATTTTGAAAGATGAAGATGTAGACGGTATTGATCAAGGATGGTTGTGAAATTACTTTACAAGAAAAAGAATGTAAACCACAAGAGATGACGGATGGACAATATGAGAAAAAAGACAAGCTGACAATGAAGAACCTCTATATGATGTTGGATGATTCGGTATTGTTCAATATTGAGACCGAGACTACTGCAAAAGAGGTTTGAAAAAAATTAAAGAATCTCTATGAAGAGAAGTCTTTGATAAATAAAATTTATTTAAGATGATAATTATATAATTTAAAGATAAAAGATGGGGCATCAATTCAAGAGTACTTGGGCGTATTCAATTTTATTGTGAGCAAGCTTGCGACCCTAGATGTCAGAATTGATGATGAAGAGAAGACTAGCATTCTACTTTATTCTATGCCAAATCTTGAGATAATCTTATTATGAACTTGAGTCACGTTGAAATTCTCAAGATGGAGTCAGTTATTGCATCATTGCTTACAAAAAAGATGAGATAGAAATATAGCCAAGAAAACTTTTCAGGAGAGGCCATGATAGCATGGAACCGACCTTTCGAAAGAAACATGGTGATCGAGGGAAGACAAGATCTAAATCCAAAGGCAAGAAGAAGGTGAAATACTAAAATTATAGAAAAATAGAGTATGTAAAGAAAGATTATCGAACTAAAAAAGTTGATACAAAATCTGAATCGAAAATTTTCAATGCAATGTAGCAGAAAGTGAAACTGGTTCAGCTACTTCAGATGATGGGGATGCATTAACGATATTGGAGAGATCCGAGCTCGCACGTTATTAGATTTTAGATTCGGGGGCATCTTTTCATATGACTCCTTTTAGGAGTGATTTCATACATATAAATTATTGGATGGAGGAGTTATCTATTTGGATAATAATACAACTTATCCTATGATTGGAGTGAAGATGTTTGAATCAAGATGTTTGATGGTATAGTTCGGACAGTTTCTAATATACGGTATATTCCTGTACTTCGCAAGAGTCTACTGTCACTTAAAAATTTTGTAAACAAGACTTAAAGTTTATCGGAGAGAGATCAATTGAAGGTGTCCAAAAGATGTTTGATGGTGATAAGGAGAGTACAAATAGGTGGTCTTTATAAATTAATGGGTAAGACTCAGGTGGAGAAGCAGCAGTAGCAAGTTTAAAGATGGTATCTCTGATGGTTTGGTATCGACATTTGGGACATATGAGTGAGTGTGGACTACAATTATTATCAAATAAGGAGCTTCTTCTAGGATGTAAGTCAGCGCTACCAAAATTTTGTGAAGATTGCATCTATGGTAAATAAAAAAAAATCTCTTTCTCTTTATCACAGCAATGGAGTAAGAAATTTTTTGAGCTAATCTACTCAGATACTTAAGAGTTGCCTAATAGATCAGTAGATGGGAGTTCCTACTTTGCCTCCTTCATTGATGACTATTCTCTAAAGGCTTTGATATATATTCTGAAGTGAAAATCCGATGTTTGTGAAACCTTTAAGAAATTTAAGGCTCTAGTTGAAAATAAAAAAAGTTTAAAAAATTAAATGCCTACATTCTGATAATGGAGAAAAATATTGCTCTAAGGAGTTTGATGAGTTTTGTGGTGAGCATAAAATTCGATGATAGCTTACGGTTCCAGGACACCATAACAAAATAATATGGTAGAGAGGTTTAATAGAACACTCACGGATAGAGTCCATAGTATGATGAGCACTGCAAAACTTGATAAGATATTTTGGACAGAAGCCGCGAGCACAATTTATTACTTGATCAATCGAGCACCGATAAAATCTCTTGGGTTGAAAATTTCAGAAGAACTTTGGTGTGACAAGTCAGTAAATTATTTTCATCTCTGTATCTTTGGATGTGATGCATATATGTGGATTCCAAAAGAGAAAAGGATAAAATTGGACAGGAACTCTCAGATGTACATCTTTCGTGGCTATGCTAAAGGAGCAGAGGGGTATCAATTGTGGGACCTTACTACCCACAAGATCGTTGTTAGCTGAGATGTTGTTTTTAGTGAAGAATATTTTTAAGGTATCAAGAAAAAGCAAGATGATGAAGCCATTACTTTTATTAATTTTTTGATGCAGGTGATGAGGTGCAAGCAGAGCAAGCACAGATGAATGATGAGGTAGTTGATGATGGACCAGGTGCGAAGTCTCTGCAATCTCCAGAGGATGCTATCTCACTGGAAGAGCCACCAACGGAATCTGAGCAGCATAGAAGGATCATTAGACCTCCTGTCAGGTATGATGACTATGTCATTTTTTTCATTCCTTCTGCTAACCATGTTTGTGCTTATATTGCTTTGGCAGAGGAGGACGAGCCAACTTCATACAGGGAGGCACGTGAGTTTGCCAATACTGAAAAGTGGCATTATGCTATAGAAGAGGAGATGGAGTCACTTCGGAAGAACAAGATATGGGAGCTTGTAGTTCTATCAGAGGAGAGAAGTCTGATCAGATATCGGTGGATCTATAAAGTGAAGAAGGATACAGATGAAAATGTGAAGAGGTTCAAAGCATGTTTAGTGGTGAAGGGTTATGCTCAGAAGTCAGAAATTGATTTTGATGAGATCTCTCACCAGTGGTTCATCTTACTATTATTCAGATTGTTCTGGCAATCGTGGCAGTCATGAATTTAGAGCTCGAGTAGATGGACGTAAAGATGGCTTTCTTGCATGGTGACGTGAAGGAGGAGATTTATATGGCGCAACCTGAAAGTTTTATTGAAAAAGATAAGGAGGAGTTGGTTTGTTGGCTGAACAAATCATTGTACGATCTCAAACAAGTACCGAAGTATTGGTACAAGTGATTTGATTCCTTTATTGTGAGTTTAGGATTTGATTTTGATTGGAGACAAATCATTGTGCATATTTTAGTGGTTATGATGATGGGAGCTTCTCTATCTTGCTGTTATATATCAACAATATGATGGTCCAGAGAATAGCAAGAGTCGGATATTAGATCTGAAAACTCAGTTGGCTAGGGGGTTCGAGATGAAGAACTTAGGAGCCACGAACCAAATATTCGGGATGAAGGTGCTACGGAAGAGGAAGGATAGGAAGATCTGGCTTTCACAAAAAGGATATGTGGAGAAAGTTCTATGATGCTTCGATGTGTAGAATACAAAGTCGGTGTCTACCCCATTTTCTATTCAGTTGAAACCATCGATAGAACAATCATCCAGCATGAAAATAGAAAAAGCTGACATGGTTCGGATGCCATATTCATCAGCAGCAAGGAGTCTTATGTTTGCCGTGATATACACAAGATCAGACATTGCACAATAGTAGGAGTTGTGAGCCAGTATATGGCAAATATAGATAGCGACCATCGGACAGTAGTAAAGTGGATCCTTTGATATCTAAGGGGGACGATCGATCATTCACTTTGTTACGGTTCAGTGGGTTTGGAATGCATTGGGTATGTTGATTCTGATTTTGCAGGTGATTGGGACAAGAGGAGATCTACCACAAGTCATATATTCTCCATAGACGGCAGTGGTATTAGTTGGGAGTCTAAATTTCAGTTAGTGGTGGTATTATCAACGACAGAGATAGAGTATACTGCAGTGGCACATGCATGCAAAGAATCGAAGCTATTTGGCTCAAAAGGCTTCTTCGAGACTTCAAGGTGAAGCAAAATATGATGAGGATGAATTGTGATAGTCAAAGCACATTGCACTTGATGAAAAATCCGACGTTTTACTATCGGACAAAATATATTAACATTCGCTATCACTTTATGAGAGATGTGGTTGATGATGGTCTAGTCTCATTATTAAAAAGTCATACTGATACAAATCCAGCAGATATGTTGACAAAGCCAATGACTTGGGAGAAGTTTAATTGGAGTAAAGCTTCTCTTGATCTTGGAGCTACGTGAGGAGTGGGAGGTTGGCAAGGCCTCCAGGGATGACGTTCTTGTGAGTTCGACAGATATCTCCAAGTGGAAGAATTGATAGGATGAAGCCCATGTTCAGCCGGCTCAGACCCAAGAGAGAGCTGCCTAGGCCCAGCGTGCGGGCAAAAGTACTGGCCCAAGCCCAAGTGGTGCCAGGGTTGATCAGTGCATGTGACTTTCTGTGGATCAGGAGTGGTCCACCGATGGTTCACCAGATCCAAACACCATCTAATGGTCTAGAACTCGCATTACACATGATCGAACGGTTAATATCCTTCTTTACCATGTAAAGCGATGGTCGCCCACTCTATTGGTGCAATCGAATGGCTCCGCTTCTTTCTGATTTTGATCGAATGGCTGATGGCATTTTTCATTTGATTTTGGACTAATTTCGGGATCGTTTCAGACATTTTTTGGATCGTGTGGTGCAGATCCAACGGCTGACTTCGGAGTTTCAAATCAACAATGAAACAGAGTCCTTTTTTTATGCAGTTTGGACCAGTTTACTCTAGGTTACGAGCTCTATTTAAGGGGAGGCCTCGGGAAAAGTTTGTAGCAAGCTGTGAGCAGTAAATATAGAAAAATTCGAGAGCGGAGAAAAAACAAAAGAAGAGTTTATTTTTTTTAAGAGAGGCGTGAGATTCCTTTTGAGAGAAAAAAGATTATTTTTCTTTTATAAAAAAGAGTCTGTGAGCCTCTAAATTTTTCTCCAATCTTTGTACTTCTTTATACTATGGATTATTAATATAAGAATGTTGAGGAGGTCTTATCCGTGAACTTAGGCTAACAATCAGATCGAACTACGTAAATCTGGTGTGCTTTTTTTTTTAATTTTTATTGCTTAATTATCTCTCCTATTTTGCATTTTACGTTTGTTCTAGTTATCTTTACTCTACAAAACGATCTTATTTCTGCTGTGCTTGTGTGCCATGTGGATCGTGGTGTACTCGATTATCCCATGTCCGGTCCTTTCAACACCGAGGGCTTCTCATCGGCAATACCCATGCCATGGCCCCTATTCTTTGCAGAAGAAGGTGGAACCCTTCACTTTGGAAGATCACTTAGAAGCAAAGCACCATCCAACATTGCAACCTTCCCTTCTCCTCCAATCGAAAGCTTCCTTACATCCATCGATAATGAAAGGAACAAGAAAAAGAAGAAAAAACCAACACATGTTTACACACAAAACAACACACGATCGGATTGAAGAATTAAATAAACAACACAACACCAGCTTCCAGAATCCTAGCATGCAATCCCAAGGGCGGTTGACAGCCACGATGCAGGAGGGGGGGGAATGCAGTGAGGCAGGAGGACAAGTTACCGTATCGATACTCCTCGTCGATGAGGGCATCATCCTCCAGCCCCTCATTGAAGTTGAGGGCTGTAAAAGAAAAGCCTGAGAGATTCAGAAAAAGAAGGAGAAACATAAAAAAAAAATGGAGAAGATATATTTTTCTTGTATTTCACTATGATATGTACATCCATATATAGAGATGAAGAAAAGAGAAACAGGCAGAAAATTAAAGAGATCACGGTATCAATCACGTGATCTTCCTAATTCAAAAACATGCCATAGTAATTATAAAATATTCTAGACAATATTCTAGAATATGTACATTCCTAATATTCTATAACAATCCATTGTAAAAAGATATTCTAGACAATGTACATTCCTGATATTCTAGACAATGTACATTCCTAATAGTTTCCCTCAAGTTGGCGCATAGAGATTTCGAATGCCCAACTTGCATAGAATCTCTTGAAAATGATCACAGTCGAGAGCTTTGGTAAAGATATCTGCAAGCTGACAATGTGTAGGAATATATCGTGTAGCAATGTCTTGAGATTGTAGTCACTCTCTGACAAAATGACAATCAATTTCTATGTATTTGGTCCGCTCATGAAACACAGGATTTGCAGCAATGTGTAAAGCTGCTTGATTATCGCAATAAAGGAACATGGGACCATGATGTGAAACACTGAGGTCGGATAAGAGGGCTCGAAGCCATAGTAATTCACTAATAGTGTGTGCCATAGCCCGGTATTCGGCCTCTGCAGAGGAACGAGACACTGTTGTCTGCTTCTTAGCACGCCAAGAAATCGGAGCATCTCCTAAGGAAACATAGAAACCTGTAGTAGAGCGCCTTGTCATGGGACATCCTGCCCAGTCTGCATCACAATAGGCATATAACTGAAAGGTGTTGACACTTGAAAAAAATATGCCTTGACCTGGAGACCCTTTCAAATATCGCAAAATACGGAAGGCTGCGTCTAAGTGTGGTTGCCGAGGAGATTGCATAAACTGTGTCAGAATATGCACCGAGTATGCAATATCAGGCCTAGTGATAGTCAAATAAATGAGTCATCCCAGCAATCGACGATATGGACCTGGATCATCAAGTAGTTTTCTATCATCCGCCGTGAGCTTGAGATGTTGCTGCATAGAAAATTTTGTGGGCTTGGTCCCAATCATTCCGGTCTCATGGAGAATGTCAAGAGTATATTTTCGTTGTGATACAAATATGCCCGAAGGTGATCGTGCCACTTCTAATCCAAGAAAATATTTTAAGTTGCCCAGGTCTTTAATGTGAAACTTGTCTTGCAAATATTGTTTCAGTGCCTGACATTTCGAAGGGTTATTCCCTGTAATAATCATATCATCCACATAAACAAGAATGACAATGAAAGAGTCCTCATCCTGTTTGATGAACAGAGAGTGATCGGCTTTAGATTGAGTACAACCATATTGGAGCAAGGAGTGGGAGAACTTTTCAAACCACTGTCTTGATGCTTGCTTGAGTCCATAAAGAGACTTACGCAACCGACAAATACGTGTGTCACTTGGTTTTAGAAATCCTGGCGGAGGTGTCATGTATACTTCTTCATGAAGATCGCCATGAAGGAAAGCATTGTTGACGTTCAACTGATGTAACTGCCAATGTTTAGCGGAAGCAACAGCTAAGAGACACCGTACTGTAGTCAATTTAGCCATCGGAGCAAAAGTCTCAGTATAGTCAAGGCCTTCTATTTGTGTGTATCCCTTTGCCACTAACCGAGCCTTGTATCGCTCAATAGAACCATCGGCCTTGTATTTAATTTTGTATACCCATCTCGATCCAATGGGTTTCTTCCCGAGTGGTAGATGCTCCAAAGTCCAAGTGCCATTTTGCTGGAGAGCAGTGAGCTCAGCCCCCATTGCTTCTCGCCACTTAGGATCCTTAACGGCTTGAGAAAAGATTTTAGGTTCTTTATGAGAGGTAATAGCTGAAATAAAAGCTCGATGGGAAGCATTAAGCTTAGAATAAGTAAGGTAGCAAGAAATAGGATAAGGCTTACCTGAGGTCACTGAATTGGCGGATGTGTCCGGGGGTCTCCCCACTTTTGGGGCATCGACAATGTAGTCCTGTAATCGAACGGATTGCTTCCTATCTCTGACGGGCCGTGAATTAGGTCCAATGATCTTAGAAGGTGAAGCCTGCTCAGGAGAGATAGTATCGATTGCATCAAGAGTCTTGTTCAAACTTGATATTTGGTTCGAATCAATGGAATTGGTTTGTGTTTGATCTGACTCATGAGAAAGAATAGGATTTGAAATCTGTCCTTGGGTCTAACCCAAATTAGGTACATGAGGTAAATTATTGGTTGCCAAAGGAAATCCTACATCATAATCAGTTTGATTTGGTTGTGAAAAAGAAGGTATAATAGAAAAAGAAGGTAATATTTGAGAATAAGAAAACGTCTTCTCATGAAAGATAACATCACGTGAAGTAAATATTTCATGAGTTTCAAGGTTATATACACGATAGCCCTTTTGACCAAGAGGGTATCCAACGAACACACAAGCACGAGAACGAGGTTGAAATTTATCACTGGACGTCTCATGCACATAACAAAGGCTACCAAAAACTCTCAGATGATCATAGGTGGGTGGTTTATGAAATAAGAGTTCGTAGGGACTCTTGCCATTCAATTTTGGTGTAGGTGTCAAGTTAATTAAATAGGCGGCAGTCAAAACACATTCTCCCCAAAATGACACGGGCAAGTTGGCTTGAAATCTTAGAGCATGGGCAACATTTAATAGATGTCGATGTTTATGCTCAACCACCCCATTTTGTTCTGGTGTCCTAACACAAGAAGTTTGTGATATAATCCCATGTTCTAGAAGATGTGATTTCAATGGTCCGGCCACAAACTCTTGAGCGTTATCACTACGTATGTGTTTAATGTTGGCATCAAAATAATTTTTGACCATAGCATGAAAATTAACAAAGCATTGGTATGCCTCGAATTTTCTTTGTAATAGATAAACCCAAGTAGCCCTTGTGCAATCATCAACAATAGTGAGAAAGAAATGAGCTCCTGTGTGTGATGGGGTGCGATATGGTCCCCATATATCAATATGAACTAAATTAAATGGTGAAGCAGATTTATTAATGCTCAAGGAAAAAGGCTTTCTTGTCTATTTTGCACGATAGCAAATGTCACAATAATTATTTATGGAATCAAAAGAAGTATTTGAAAGAAAAGGAACAAGTTTCAAACGCTTGTAAGAGCAATGTCCTAACCGAGCATGCCAGAGATTAATCGAAATATTGACTTTATTTGTCCGTGCAGGACGTATTGCCAAGCCTTTGAAGTAGTAAAGACTATCCCAGAGTTCACCCAATCCAATCAGCTTCCTCGTGGCAAGGTCCTGTAGAGCACAAAATGTGGGAAAGAAGAGAACAGCACAATTAAGTTCTCGAGCAAGTTTGCTTACTGAAACAAGATTGCAAGTAAAATTAGGAGCATATAAAGTACGATGCAAGGTAATATCATTGGTCAAAGTAACATCACCATATGAATGTACAGGCATATTGACTCTATTAGGTAAAGTAACTGGGAGTGCATTGTCAAGAGGTTCAATATCATGAAGAAAGGACTTACAAATGGTTAAGTGTTTGGAAGCACCACTATCAAGGATCCAAGAATGATGAAAAGAATCAAGAGAGGCCTTACCAACAAAATTTACGGCACTTTGAGTCTTATCTTGTCCAAGAAAGGAAATAAGTTGCTGATATTGTGTAGGAGAAAGACCCGGTATTGGAGAGATTCTGTCTGTATTCAATGGTGTAGTAGCATTCACGGCAACCCCTCCTTGGTGCTGACTACCGGTCTCGGCTCCATTGCCTCTACCCTTAACTCGATCTTTGGATTGCCATCCAGGTGGGTACCCGATTAGCTCGAAGCATCTATCACGGGTATGTCCTGTCTTCTTGCAGTAGTAGCATCGAAAATATTTTTTATTCCTTTCCTTGGAGCCGATCTCTTTATTCGCTCTTTCTGTCATGGGCTTAACAGCGAGAGCTGCGGCTTCGGGTTGAGAAGTTCGAACAGCGGCGACTTCCTTCTGCTTTTCACCTCGAATCAATAAGGCATATGCCTTATTAACTGTTGGTAATGGCTCCATGGACAGCAGCTGATCTCGCAACGTGTCGTAGGAGTCCTTGAGACCAAAAAGAAACTGATGTAGTCTCTCTTCTTCTTTCTCAACTTGGATCTCTCTAGTGGCTCCACACGAACAAGTCGGCACCTTAGAATAAGCCGTAAGTTCCTCCCACAAGCCACGAAGATGGGCATAATAAGCGGCAATAGTCATATCATTGCCTTGTCTGAAACTCCAGATTTGAGTCTTTAACTCATGAATGCGAGGAGCATTACCTTGAGAGTATCTTTCCTCAAGATCGACCCAAATATCTCGAGCACTTTCAAAAAAAGAGATGCTATCATAGATTTCTGGTACAACAGAGTTGTAGATCCATGACATCACCATTGAATTGCACGTATCCCAGAGAAAATGATCCCGCGATCCATCTATAGGTCGTGCAAGTGTCCCATCAACGAACCAAATTTTTCGTTTGGCTCGAAGAGCAGTGATAATGGCCCTTCACCATGCAGGATAGTTCGGTCCCTTGAGTAGAGATGTCACAAGGACATTTCCAGGATTCTCTGAAGGTGAGATGAAATAGGAAAATGCCGGATCATGCGCAGCATTTAAGGTCGATGACGAACCATCCACCATAGATTCGATTGTGGTGCTCTGATCAATTTGATCGGACATGTTGATGAGGACAAGATGTAGCAACTATTTGCCTCCAGCTACGTGCAAGAGGACGCTTCAGCAACAACCTGCTGTAAGCGCTCGATCGAGGAAAAGACTTGGATCAATGGCGACCCTGCTCTGATACCATGTAAAAGAAAAGCCTGAGAGATTCAGAAAAAGGAGGAGAAACATAAAAAAAAAATGGAGAAGATATCTTTTTCTTGTATTTCACTATGATATGTACATCCATATATAGAGATGAAGAAAAGAGAAACAGGCAGGAAATTGGAGAGATCACGGTACCAATCACGTGATCTTCCTAATTCAAAAACATGCCATAGTAATTATAAAATATTCTAGACAATATTCTAGAATATGTACATTCCTAATATTCTATAATATGTCATTGTAAAAAGATATTCTAGACAATGTACATTCCTGATATTCTAGACAATGTACATTCCTAATAAGGGCATAGCTCATGGATTCGTGAGATGAGGCTACAGCACCGGTCCTTGATCTCCGATGGCTCCTGCATCTTGGGCCATAGCAACATGGACGATGATCGGAGGAGCGATAGCAGCCGCTCCTTGTTAATGGCGGTGCCAGCAACCGGACTCTCGAAGCCGGTTAGCAACTTTCCCACTATCTTTTTTCTATTAAACCATGGTTAACTATTTAATGGGAAGCATTTTTTATGGTTGACGTATGGAGGTTTCATTGCCTTTGCCTATAATCCTACATGATGGGCTCATCCTACCTTATAACTTCTTGTCAAATTGGCCTCAATTAAGAGGCACCGTATTTGCCAACAGATATGTGACAATTGTATTCAAGATCAGCATCCATTGTGAGGACAAGAGGATACATCTCGAAGTAGATTGGATGGAAGCGATGGCCACGTGCATACGCATTTTAGTGTTGGGTTTCTATGGCCACCTGGATCACATAGAAATAATGACCGATGGGGACAATTCCTTTCGGAAGTCCGAACCTTTTCTCCAAGGGACTCGTCTTGCGCATCCAATCACCAGTTTTTTTTTCCTCTCTCTCTCATCTAGTCCTTTGAGCCCATGTCGTCATCACCACCGGTTTCCCTTATAAAAGAGGTGGAGGTGGCGTTGATGCCCCGTTAGCTCCCCAATCTTGTCCAACAAGCCGAAATTAAGCAACAATCTCTCTGTAACGTCCAATATGGTTCCAAACAAGATTTCAAGTTTCAGCGGAATAGAAAATATCCAATCATTCTATCCCATTTTTATAAGAAAATACGATTGAAATGGAGTCAAGACTCCAAAATAAAGAGAGAGAAAAAAAATGGTGAAAAATGAAATAAAGAAAAGATAAAGAAAAGCAAATGAAAAGAATGGAGATGGAAGAAAGAAAGAAAGAGACTCTTCGGAAGGTACAACAAATTCGCACTTTAAAATCATGTGCATCGGTAGTAGAGACTCTTCAGGAGGTACAAGAAAATTCACACTTTATTACCACTTTAAACTCAAGAGATAAGAATGAGCTTCACCAATTAAAAGCACTTCTTGATGGGATAATTCTTTCAAATGGAAAAGACGAAGTAAAGTAGAAATGGGATGGTTCAAAAAATTTTAAAATAAAATATTGTAACTCTTTTTTCATGAATGGGGGAGTAGTGTCATACTTTGGAATATTCAATTGGAAGTTATTCATTTTAGAGAAAGTCAAAACTTTTAACTGGCTTGTATATCATAAAAAGCTTCTCACTACAGAAGATCTCCGAAAACTGGCAAGCTATCACTAAATGCATTCTCTATGGCAATGTAAAAGAGACAATAGATCATTTGTTTCTTAACTATAATTTCAGCGGCATGGTTTGGAAGGCTATTATTTCAAAATTATCCCTTCCCTCTCTTCGAGGTTCCATTATAGAATTATGAAATGGATGGAGAAAAAATTAAAAAAATAAAGGGAGAAGAGCAGCATGAGACTTGCCGGTTGTTGCGGTGGAATGGAGAATATAGAAGGAGCGAAATAATAAAATATTTTGCTTAGAAGCCACATCACCGGGTATCGTCCTTGAGCAAGCAATATTTTTTTTTACAGAGCTGGACCACCGCATATAAGGAATAGCACAAGCAACATGTGATAGAGTTGATCGAATAACTGAAAGGTTGAGACAAAAGTTATATGCTTGAAGGTGATCAGAATTCAAGAGGAAAGAGAGAAAAAATTGATAAAGAGACAAACGAACAACACATGTTTTCTCATTGGTGAAAGCCACTAAAGATTAATGGCTGACTCCAGCCACAAAAAAGTTTAAGTGAAATAATTTTTCTTTTTGTCAGACTGCACTTAGTAGTCTTACTTTTTCTCTTTTCCTATCTTTTTATATTATGTACATATTTTTTTTCAATAAAATATTTTGGATGGTTCGAAGCCTCCCTTTTCAATCAATAAAAAAAAAAAGAAAAGAAGGAAGGAAGAAGAAAAAAAAAAAAAAAGAAATAAAATATAAAAATAAAAAAAAAATGAAAGAAACTATCCATTGAAATGTATGGCCGTGACTACTGTCGGGGTGGAGCAGCATACCATGATATCTATAAAGTTCTATGAAGAATGAGAACAATCTATTCCATAAAATTTAAAATCTTGGTTTAAAAAAAAAGTAAATCACTTATAGTGAAGATACTCCTCCGCCTCCTCTATCTATTACAATAACAAAGCAACGTCTCACTTTTTCTATCGGAGAAGTAAAAAGGAGAAGAATTTAAACTCTCCGAGATACCTCCACCTCTAGTGAAGCATGACAAGGAGGTAAGGGAACGATGGTTCAGGAATCTCTTTCACCATTCTTTTCTTGAAATATACATGATAGTTGCTGCGGCCAATCTCCTATTGTGCCTGCTGTCGATGAAGAGCACCTGTAAAATGAAGTCCACACTCATTGGAATAATATCCGATGGAGATCTTCGATGCTTAAATCAGTGGAGAGTGATGAACAGCAGATAAAGTATTCAAAATGGCAGAATATCAGCCCATAATTATTCTACCAAATATTTCATTTACTTTCTTTTATAGATAAGTAGTTGGTAATTATTTGTAACGGTTAGATATATGGGTCTCGCACGTTTCAGCATTATGTGATCGTCGGATGGGTGGTTATACCCATCACTGATCATGTTCTGGCCATTATGCACTTTTTGCACAGACAGTTTCGGTAGGTTGACTATATGTCGGTAATAATAATACATCGATTGTATGTCGGTAGTCGTAAAGATTCGAATGATCATCGATCGGTAACTCTGATATGCTAATGGTTATCGATCTGAGATTAATCGAGTTATCGTGGTTGTCCACTGATGGCTGAGGATAACCAATTATCAGTCGGCTAACTGATTGTTAGTGGTATTTTATATTTATAGGGCCGATTTGGAGTCAGAATCGGGGGTCGGCTGAATTATCCCAACAGTTGCCCTCCACTTTCAAATCTAAAGTAGTCTGATGCACGTGTTACCATGTGATCTATCATGTTGGACGAAGAGAGTTATCATGTGCCATTTCGAGCTCCTATTCAGTTGCTGGCATTAATGACTTTTTGAAATATGAGAGGTCTCTAGCTATCTTGTTGTTTTGATAACTGTGAGATCATCATTAGGCAATCATTTTGGGAAGATAATTTGGCACCCATGGAATCGATTGATTTGATTCTGACTAGTAGATCTTGGCCATATGTCCAGACGCCATTGGCTCTGTGTCGTTCACATAGATAATGGTGAGGGGGTTGATATAGCCACATGTCGATATCTGAGGAGATTCTGATTTGAATGACTTCATCTGGACCGTGAGGGATTTTATATATATAAAGTTGCTTTTATCTAGACTTTACTTTTGATTTGTCCTTTCCTCTGCAACAGAAAGTTCTGCTGCCCTAGGATTAGGAGCTTCCCAAGCTTCCTTGTTCCTTGCGTTATCGTTAACTCCGGGTTGTGTTCTCCTTCCCTTTCTTAAGGTTTTTCTTTTTCTTTTGGTTTTCATTTCTAATGGCAGTAGAGATAAGAAAGCTTCGTCTTCTCGAGATAGTCGGTTGGAGAATCCGATCGATGATTCTCCTTCGGATCTGAAAATAAAAGTTTCTTCCTTATCCATACCCAATGTTGAATGGCTTCGAGAACAGTACTGTATCTCAGAGAAATATCAGCTTTCCGCTCCTGATCTGGATGCTCGGATGAATTCTTCTCCTTCGGATCAGGTTGCGTTCTACATCGAGGATCTTTGGATCGATCTTCGATTTTTGATTCCAAAATTCATCTGAAATTTTTTTGACTATTATGGTCTCTGTCCTACTCAGCAGGCTCCGAATTCTATCCGATTGATCATTAGTTTTACCTTGTTATATTGTCTTCTCCCGATTGATCCTCGTCCTTCTTTATTTTGAGCTTTTTTGTTCTCCGTCCTCACCTTAAGGCCAAGGGTTGATAGTTTTTCAATTTGAAAAAAGGTCTTTCTTTTATCTTCGATCTTCCATCGTCTATTCATGGATGGAAGAATCAATTTTTTTTACTTCTTCTTTATCTCCTTAGGGCTTTTCTTCATGCTAGAGTGATTCGAGAACTGATCCCAACGAGAATAGTCGGGTGGATTCTGCCAATCAAAAAGATTTCCTCCGATTAAAAGGTATGGAAGTTCCATCATAGCGAGAGCTGATGATCGAACAAACTCTCTATGATGCCAAACTTAGTTCGATAACTTTCTTAGGTATAACATAGTCGGTCATTTCACTTTTTTCTTTGTTTATTTTGAATTTTGTACTAACTTTTATTTCTTTTTGATTGCAGCTATGTGGAGAGGGCACAGATTTTAGCTGCTGACATCCACTCACATGTTGCTAAGAAGAGCGCAGCGACTGATGCTGGATCTTTCCGACCGTCAAAAAAAAGATCGGATTGATATGCCGTCAGTACCGATAAGAGAACCTAACATTCCGTCAGAGACAGCCCCCGAGCCAGTCCTAGCATTGTCGCTCCGACAATGCTTTCTCCAACTGAAGCACCGTCTGTGGGAGTTGAGATGCCAAGAGACGGAGCCACGCAGAACCATCAGCAGCTCCATTAGCGGAGGGTCAGGTTGAATCAGAAGTTACGATCGAATCCAAACAATCTGCTACTGCACCAGTTGTTCCTCCAGCAGAGTGATCTCGAGCGCAGTCAAGCACTGACTTTGTAGCGATCTCAAGCATGCGACCACCGACTAGAGATCGAGGGAAGGCACTGGCTGCTTTTGACGATGATGGATCGTCTGTGGGCCTCCCCATGCTTTTTGATATCAAAATTTCTATCGGTGAGTCAGCCCTAGCCAATCTATCATTGACCAAATGACTTATTGAGGCTGCACTTCTCCCGACAGATAGGGAGAACAAAAGAAATCGGATAGTGTTCGAAACATTTTCTTCCTTCTATCCGACGATACTTGGGGTAATTTTCCGACATTCTTTCTTCTTTTTTTTTTTATGATTCTGATCTGACTTGACTTGTCTTTTCAGTTGGTGCATGATATGCATGATTTAGAGAGTGGATATCGAAAAATTGCCAACCTTCATCGGGTGTGGATGGATAAAGTGGCAGCTGTCACCATCAAAAAAACTGCTGTTATCAAACAATTTCCAGCGGCAACTGAACGGAAAAAGAAACTTCAGAAAAAAATCTCCCGTATGACGACCAACTGTCCTCCAAAGCCGAACTTGAGTTGGCTCATCAGGACATCGCATCTCTCGAATCTCAGATCAGAAATAAGAAGTACTCCATCAATCGGCTTCAGAGAGAGAGGGATGGATGTATTAAGGAGTTGGAAGTGGAATGCGGAAGGTATCGGGCCACCATGGAGAGGTTGGCACTGGCTGATGCTGAGTCGACATCCGTGAAGGCTGAAGCTGAGTTGACGAAAGGTGCCTTGAGTCTGGCTATCGAGAACTTTAAATATTCAAAGGAATTCAAGGAGGAGATTCTCGAGGGTGGATTCACCTTTTACTGTGTCAGATACGAGGATGATTGAGATGCAGTCAGAAAATTATATCCAAATTTGGACTTGAACAGCATCGTCCCTCCTAGTTCGAAAGAAGAGGGTGCCACACTGATTAAAGGAGATGCACTGACTGCATCGGCATCTACTCCAACTACCGAAGCTGTACCAGAGTAAGGTGATGAAGAGACTGATTGGTGATCAGTGTAATATTTTTTTTTTGTAATCAGATAAATTTTATAATCGGATCTTGGATCCAATTTTGTAACCTTCTCTTTAATGAATGAAAGAAAAATTTTTTAAGTACAGATTCTCTTCTTACACTTATACTTCCAGTGACGTGGAATCACAATCGGACAATCAATTATCCATTGGTGAATTGGATGGTCAGTAATAACTATAGTAGAGTTTGTCCCTTAGTCAAGTATCAGCCGACATATTTTTTAGATATTTGGATAGATGTGATAAGCCAAATATCCTTCGATTGACCGTAGTCAAATCTGTACGTCTAGATATTTGATAGACGATGATAAGCCGAATATCCTTCGACTGACCGTAGTCAAGTCAGTGTATTTTTTATTCGATCGGATCGAATCGACGTAATATTCTGCTTAGTTAAAACTAAATCGACATAAATAGTCATTCGACTGGAGTCAATTTTTACAGTAAAAAATCAAGATATAGTTAGTATGTTGGTTTTTATAATGAAAAATCAAGATGTAGTTGATAAAAATTGATCAATTATTTATCGATCAAATATCATTTTGTAGATGTAGTTGATTAAAGCTTTCATGATTCTGAATTTAATGTTTCATTCCAAATATTGTATATGTAAATAACTTTATTGATAATACATCTTCAAATTATCGTATTTCAAGTCTGAAGATTAGTTATTTCATTAAGAGTTTCTAGTCGATATGCATCCGGTCGAAGTGTCTCGGTTATTCTATAGGGTCCTTCACAATTTGGAGATAATTTTTTTTGATCCAGAGGCTTTGAAATTTTTGCATTTCTTAAGATCAGTTCTCCTGGATGGAAGACCTTTAGTTTAACTTTTGCATTATAATATCGAACTACTCTTTGTCAATATGCTGCCATCTGAACTTGAGCTTGCTGTTGGACTTTCAAAAGTAAATCTGGATCGACTCTTCAATATTCTGAATTACTCGGTTCATTATACTGTTCTACTCTTGCTGATGGTAATCCAATTTCAAGTGAGATCATCATTTCTGTTCCATAGGTCAGGTTGAATGGTGATTCTCCTATCGGTATGTGAGAAGTTTTCTGATATATCCATAAGACGGGATACAGTTCTTCCACCTAGAGGCCTTTAGCTTCATTCAGTCTGGTCTTGTGATCATGTAGGATTATTCAGTTTGTTACTTCTACCTCACCATTAGATTGTGGATGGCCAACTGATGTGAGTTTGTGCATATATGAATTTCATTCATTCTTCTATCTTACTTTCAATGATTTGTGCCAAAGGTTCAGCTTCTATTCATTTGGTGAAGTAATCAATAGCAACTATTATGAATTTTTTCTGATCAGATGCTCGGGGAAAAGACTGAGTATCTCGATTCTCCATTGTGCGAAGGACCATGGTACAACAATTGATGTCAGCTGACTGGTCGGTTGATGTTGTATATTTGCATACTTCTGACATGGTTCATATTTCGGACAAGTTTAGCTACATATTTCTTCATGGTGAGCCAATAATATCCTTGTCATAAAACTTTATAAGCTAAAGATTTGGTCCTTAAGTGATTTTCACAAATACCTTCATGACTTCTCGGAGTACATAGTCAGCATCTGCTGGTCTCAAATATTTCAGTAAGAAAAGAGAAAATAATCTTTTATAGAGTTGGCCATTCATCAAAATATATTGTGAGGCCATCTATCTAAGTCTTTTGGCTTCTGAAGGATCTACAGGTAGAGTTTCATCAATCAATTACTAGATGATCGAGTCCATCTAGCTTGGCTCATCATTGACTTATAGCACTTCTTCGACTTTATCAATGCTCGACTGTTCAAGATATTCGACGAATGTCCGACCCAGCGAGTTGAATAAAATGGTTGCAAGTCGAAAAAATACGTTGGCTCGAGCATTCGCTATTTTTGGAATGTGAGAGATCTCAAAATATTTTTGAGTCGATGCAAGATCTTTCACTTTCTGAAGATACTTCATCATAACAGGATCTCGAACTTCAAACTCATCCTTGACTTATCGAATGATCAACTATGAGTCGATGAAGACTTTCAGGTTGTCAATGTCAAGCTCTTTGACAATCTTCAAGCCAGCTAGGAAAACTTCATACTCGATTTGATTATTTGAAGCTTTGAAATTAAATCGAAGTGCGTATTCGATTACAATCCCTTCAGAATGGATGAGGATGAGACTGGCTCCACTGCCTTATACATTGGATGCTCTATCAATATGTAGCACCTACACCGATGTTAAGTTGGGCTCAAAAGTTTCAACTTATTTTATTTTGTTGTTGGATTCATCCTCAGAATTATTGTCAGGTATAATACACTCGACGATGAAGTCAGCCAAAACTTGTGTCTTCATCGATGGATATGGACGATATTAAATATCGAACTCACTGAATTTTACTATCCACTTTATCATTCGACCTGAAATATCAGATCAATATAAAATCACCTTCAACAGCTGACCTGTCAAGACAACAATTGGGTGTGCTTAGAAGTATGGGCGAAGTTACTGTGATGATATAATTAGAGCATAGATCATCTTCTCTGCTCTTGAATATCTTATTTCGACATTATGAAGTACCTTGTTTGTGTAGTAAATAGGTCGTTGAATTTTATTTTCATCTTTCTGGATGAGTACCGAACTAACTGTCTCCATCGAAGTTGCCAAATAGATATATAAAATTTTTTCCACCTTCGATTTTGTAAGTAGTAGCGGAGATGTCAAATATCTTTTTAGATCTTTGAAGGATTATCGGCACTCGTCTGACCATGAAAAGTCTTTAGCTTATCTTAGGATCTTGAAGAAAGGCAAGCATCTTTCTGCCAACCTTGAGATAAATTGGCTAAGTGCAACGATCCTTCCATTAAGTTATTGTATCTCTTTTTTGGAGCTTGGATATTTTATATTGATGATAGCTTTTATTTTCTCAGGATTGGCTTTAATTTCTCGTTGTGACACAAGAAATCTAAATTTTTTTTGAAGGTTACTTCAAATGTATACTTGGTTGGATTCAATTTCATTTGATATCATTGAAGTGTGCTGAAGATTTCTTCCAAATTTCGAACATGATCAGAAGTTTGAAATTTTTTATCAGCATATCATCTACGTAGACTTCCAAATTTCATCCAATTTATGCTTTAAATAGTTTATTGACTAGCCATTGATAAATAGCCCCGGCATCTTTTAAATCGAACGGCATTATTTTATAACAGTAGATGCCTTTATTGGTTATGAAGGTTGTGTGCTCTTCGTCTTCAGGTACCATCTAAATTTGATTATATCCTACAAAGGCATCCATGAAGCTTAAAAGTTGGTGTCTCAAAATTGCATCAACTAGTTGGTCGATCTTCAATAAAAAAAATTATCCTTCAGACAAGCTTTATTTAGATTTGTATGGTCGATGCAGATTTTTCATTTCTCATTGGCTTTTCTTACCATTACTACATTGACGAGCCAATCAGGATAATTAGCTTTTCTGATAAAGCCAACCGTGAGGAGCTTGTCGACTTCTTCGTCGATGATCTTTTGCCTTTCAAAATAAAAAGACTTTTTTTTGTCTCACCGATCTAACTTTAGGATCAATATTTAGCTGATAAATTATTATTTTTGAAGGAATGCCTGGCATATCAGTTGCCGACCAAGCAAAAATATCAACGTTCGCCTTAAGTAGATTCACCAATTGTTGTCGCTCCGGATTAGACAGTTGCGATTTAATTTGGACCATCTTCTCAGGATCTTCTTCTTTTAGTGGGATAAAAACCAGTTACTCGGTTGATTCATCTTTTTCTTTATTTTCTCTTTAGTCTAATTTATCGATGGGTAAAGAGTCTTCAGATTGATTATTCTGTATGGAGATCAGGAAGCAATGTCAAGCAAGCTGTTGATCTCTATGCATTTCTCCGACTCAATTTTTATTGGGAATCGAACCAGTAAATGGTATGTTGAGACACTACTCTCAGGGCACTAAGTCTAGGTCATCCAAGTATGCATTATAAGCCGACGAAACTTGGACGACTGTGAATGTTAGAAAAATATTATTTTATTATGAATCTGATCCTGCAGTTAGGGAGAGAATGATTTTTCCTTCCATAGTAACTACATCTCTAATAAAACTGATTAATGGCATTGAAACTCTTTTGAGTCGATCAGTCGTAGTCATATTCGAAAGAAAGTCGAATAAAAAAGAACATCAGTCAAGCTTTCATTACTAACTAAATTTTTTTTTATATCATAGTTTGCTATCATCGTCGAGACAATGACAGCATCATTATGGAGAGTTTGCATTTTCTGGACATCATCTTTCGAAAAAAAAATTACATTGTCAAGTTATCGTTTCTTTGTCGACTCTTCTTCGAAAGTTGCCCCCCAATCTTTTTGTCACCTAGAGATCATATTGATGACTCCCACCATTGGTCGATTGTTGATCATTTCCTCAGCTTGTGGCTGAGGCTGTTGGTCGGTAGGAGGTTGAGTCGGATGATCTTATCAAAATTTTTTGATGTAGCCTCATCGAATTAGGATTTCTATTTCATCCCTGAGTTGGACGCATTGCTCAGTATCATGATCGTGATCACAATGAAACTGACAGTACTTCTTCCTGTCACGGCTCCTCAGTGACGCTTTCATCAGTGGAGGGCATTGAAGATACTCCTCCCCTTTGATCTCCATCAAGATCTATGCACGGAGAGCAGAAAGAGGAGTATAAAGTCATACTTGCCTGAGTTGTTCGACTTTAGACTCCGTCATCGAGGTGAAGCTCACCTATCGATAGTTGACCGACTTGATTCAGTCAGAGCTTCACTTTTTTTCTGCTTCTTTTTCTGATCTTTTCTTCTATCTGGCATCGATCAGAAGTACCCTCATCCGTGCGAATATATTTGTATATGCTCTTCAATAGTTCAGCATAAGTCTGAAGGAGAGTTTTATCTAAAGAATAGGAAAATCTGGATTTTCTCAGATTCTCTTCATGGCCGATATGACCATATCTTCATTGAGGTCCTGACTTCAGGCGTGGTCGCATTAAAGCGAGCCACAAAATCTCTTAACATCTCTATCTTATCTTGCTTAATGGAGAAGACACTATCTGATGTCCGTGATACTCTTTGACTAATGCTGAAGTGGGCCACGAAAGAATGCTCGAGCTGCTTGAAGGAGTTTATGCTCTCCGATTGAAGTCCAGATATTAGGCTTGAGCAGCCTTCTGAATAATCATCGGGAAGTCAATGCACAAGAGGGCACCGATTGCCCCCTGGATCATTATAAAAGTCTTATAGCTCTCCAAATGGTCGATTGGATCGATGGAGCCGTCGATGGCTCCATATGCGGCATCTTGAACTGAGACGGGATCGGTTCGTCCAGGATGTATTGAGAGAGAGGTTGAGCAGTATGAAAGTCGTAGTCGTTGGAGAACTTCTGACCTTCCACCTAAAGTCGGACAAGTTGGTGGTCGATCTTCTTGAACTTACGCTCGTAGTCGTCGAGCCGTCGTTGCTAAAAAAAATTTAAGGATAGAATCTCCTGAAAAGCTTGAAGATGGAGAAGTAGAAGGCATACACGACCTTTTTTCCTTCTGGATACTATGTACATGAGAAAGAGAGAGAGAATATCGCAAAGGATGGACGGCATGATGGGAGTGCCGAGAATGTGAATGCTTGACTCGATGAGAGCATCGAGACGGTCGTCGCTCTTGAGATGAGGAAGGTGAACGCAGGGAGGACGGCTGCTGTACCTAGACGGCACTGAATGAACCACCGACTCCTCCACCGGTGGTTGCTGCTGCTGCTGTGTTTGTTGCTGTTGGAGGCTGTGGACCGCCTCCGTTAATCCTTCATTTGCTACATTAGGACAGTAATTTGTATGTCCGTAGTGACTACAGGACGTGAAGAGCTGGGCTCTGCCAATGGAGATAGAGGAGGAACATCTTTCCGATGGAAAGACTGCCTCGTAGATCCTGTTGAATGTTGGGCTCTAATTTTAGCCATGGTGTATCTTTTCTTTTCTGATGTGTCAATCTGTTGCGGCCAATCTCCTGTTGTACCTGTTACCAGTGAAGAGTATCTACAAAATGAAGTCCACACTGACCGAAATTATGTTCGACGGAGAGTGGTGAACAGTGGATAAAGTATTCAAAATGACAGAGTATCAGCCCAGAATTGTCTTACCAAATGCTGTTCATTTACCTCCTTTTATAGATGAGTAGTTGGTAACCGTTTATCGCGGTAAGACACATGGGTCCCGTATGTTGCAGTATTATGTGATCGTAAGATGGATGGTTATACCCGCTACTGATCATGTTCTGGCCATTATGTGCTTTTTGCACAGGCAGTTTCGGATAAGCCGACTATATGTCGGTAATAATAATACGTCGATTGTATGTCGATAGTCGTAGAGGTTTGAATGATCGTTGGTCGATAACTTTGATATGCCGATGGTTATTGATATGAGATTAACCGAATTATCGTGGTTGTCGCTGATGGCCGAGGATAGTTGATTGTCAATCGGCCAACTGATTGTTAGTCGATATTTTATGTTTATGGGCCGATTTAGAATCGGAATCGAAAGGTCAGCTAAATTATCCCAACAATAATACTTTTAAAAATCGATATAGTATTTATGAAATCTGTGGCAGATTTGAGATTATATTTTTTTTATTCTCTTGATGTAAAAGTTTACTCCGGGCTTTCATGGATTTCGAATTTAAGCAAGAGGACTTGAGCATGAGGAGGTGGATGAAAGCTGGGCATCCTAACCGGATTAGACTGATTTCACAAAAAAAAAAAAAAAAAAAAAAAAAAAAGAAACCGGACTAGATGACAATGGATGGTTATTTTCTTGAAACATTGTGCATATATCCGCGTGCGGTGCTTGGAAGAGAATATGTGGCTCTACCATTGCCGTTATGTATTTGGACGGAGAAATTATCATAGGCAAAAATAATAAAAAATCTACACAGCAGTTGATTATTCATTAATTACTATTTATGATGGCTCATGATTGATTGTGAGATGAAAACGGATCGATCAAAATCCCTAAAATATTTTGTCGGTAGAATGAGTCTATTCCGTAATTTCTCGTTTGCAAGGTAGCGTGATGCTTTCGGGTCCTGCAATTTTTTTTTCTGGATCCCACAGTCTTGATTGTTCACAAGATGCCACGTTCTGTTTTTTTTTTTTTTTGGTGGAACGTTCTGTTTAGTCTTTACCGTTGACTAGATATTCACCCGTGCTTAGCACGGGTGAAATTTTGTTTTACTTTAGATGTTATATAAATTTAATAATTTTATAATTATTTATATATAATTTATTATTTTTTAATAAATTTTATTTATATATATTAAATTTAAAATATAGAAATAAAAAATAATAGGTAGATATATATAGAATAAAGAACACACATAGATTTTAAAAGAATGTGAATAGCTTTGAATAGATGATATTTGTTAGAATAAAATAAACAGTTCAACTTTTGTTGATGTTGAATATTTTTTTGTCAATATCATACAAAAAATTTTTCGAAAATAAATTTTTTTATGGCATATCCTTGCAAATATTATCAAAGACATCACCTATATCTTTTAATCTTAAGACTAAATGACAAATAAAGGAAAAAAATTGAGATAGGTATCAAATCAACTTATCTGATAAAAGAATACACAGCATGTAAGTATGTTAGACAAAGAAATGCTATTGGATTTTGGCATTTTACGTGTTATCTATTTTCTAACCAATAATGCATGAAAGAAATTTCAGTTTATAGCAAAAGACTCTGGGAACAATCTATGAATGAAATTTCTTAACTCTAATACATGCGGTACATGACTGAATTTATATCTGCATTCTATTCTAGTGGCCGCCACCACTAAGTTGAGTGAGAATTGCTAAAAATTCTAGAGAAAAAATCTAGATTAGAGACTTGAAAAATCATATTTTCTCTCCTATTTTTATAGATAAGGCTATAACAGGATATTGCTCAAGAAGGCCATTACCAGTTAATGGACTACCAAAATAGATCTTTGGAAAGAAGATCCATATGTAGCTTTATGCTTCACGGTACAAACTTACACAAAAATAGGTAAAAATTTTTTTTTGCTCATGCTAATCAGAAAAAAAAAAAACTGAGCGATTTGAATACATTGCACTATTTTTAATTGCATTACATTCAATTTTACTTCCTTTTCATATTTAAGTAGTTCAATGAGAAACTGATCCCATTATCTTTGAATTATTTGCACAAAGATGTTATTGGAAAAGCAATTACAGTCATTTAGAAAGCCATTATAGTGAAAACTGTAAAGCCGTTTAATTTTCCAACTTGATAATAACTAACTCCTGATCATCATCCTGCATGGTTGTTAGCATACACGCATTAGAAAAATCAAAAATTTCTCTTTCTAAATTATATAAAAACAATAATAAAGTTTCAACATACTCTTTCATGCTATATTATAGGGTTGTCAACGGTAAATAATAAGTCAGTAGTTATCTTATTGAAAGCTGCTAAACTTTCGATTGGAAGATACTACATGAAACAATAAAATAGTAGACCAAGTTAAATCAAGCAAGATGGTATGAATTTAGCTTTAAAAATTGAAACAAAAAAAATTGAGCTGAAGCATAAAGATTTTTTTACTATGATGATGAATGTTTTCATCATATGCCTGTATTTATAAACATTAGAAGAATGCACCTGCAAATAAATAATAAAGAAAGTGTTTATTAGAAATTATTACATACTCAACTAAGTACTGAAAACATATTAATAGAGATGTCAGAAAATACTTACCTATCTCAAATTTTGGAAGACTTCTTTGTACACTACATTAGTTGTATTACATAAAATCTTTTCTTCATTGTCACAGATTAATATTTTCAAACCACTTCGACTTCTAACCGGAAAAATTACAACATAAAGCTGACCATGGCTAAGACAGGTCTTCTAAGATATAATCCAACATGAGAAAGAGATTGACCTTGACTTTTATTGATGGTCATAGCAAATGAAACTGTCAAGGGATATTGTCTACGTTGAAATTTAAAAGGTAATCTTGAGTCTGATGGAGTTAAAATCATGCGAGCAATGAAGACCTTTTGTCCTATATTACTGCCTGAAATAACTTTGGCCTCAACTACATGAGTGCCTAATTGAGTGATCATCAATCTGGTACCATTACACAATCCAGAAAATTGGTCTATATTTTTAACAACATTACAGGAACCCCACATTTGAGCTTTAAACAATGAGTTGGAAGATCGGAACATTTAATACTATTCAAGAATTCAGGTGTGTGAATATCATCAGGTGTATTATGATTTTCATCTATTTTGCAAATGGTGTCAGAATTTAAATATATTCTTTCCTCACCAGGAACCAACGTAAGCATAAATTCATTGACCAAGTCCACAATATCATGAGTGGGAGCAAGTATTGCTCTTTCTTGCAAATAGTTTGGATCCTTCATCTTCTCCAAAAAAGCTGGATATGTGCTTTCTACAATGGCTGCAAGTGATTATTTGACTCTTTTATCAAAAGATCATCCGAATTTCAATGACTTCTTCACCATCATTAGGCCCACCAACTAACCCATCTCCAATACTCAGTATCCAGTCTGAAAATTCTTTTATTTCATTTGAATCAGAATTAAAACTATCTGTTTGGAGCCTCATATTTTTAGTTAAAGTCAGCACCTTACAAAAAGATCAAAGATACGATGAGTTGATAGTGGCGAGTACAATATCCTGTCTGCTACCTTTAGGAATGACAGGGAGAATTTGTCTGAAGTCACCTCCAAGCACAATAATTTTACCCCCAAAAGGTTGTTTCAAATTATTTGGATTAATGAATCTAAGAATATCTCTTAAAGTTCTGTCTAAAGCTTCAAAACAATATTTGTGAATCATAGGAGCTTCATCCCAGATAATAAGCTTAGTCTTAGCTATCAATTCGGCCAATGGACTTCCTTGTCTAATATTGCAAGTTGAGTCTTCATTTGCATTCAAAGGGATCCCAAATCTGGAGTGTGCCGTTCTCCCTCCAGGAAAAAGTAGAGATGCTATTCCACTTGATGCTACTGTGAGCACGATCTCACTTTTTGACCGTAAAGCAGCAGATAGAGTTTTCCAAATAAATATTTTTCTAGTGCCACCATAACCATAAATAAAAAAAATCCCACATTCATTTCTAGCAACAGCATTCATAATCGTGTCATAGATTTCTTTTTGTTCAGTTGTAAGACTGGAAATAAGCTTTTTGTGCTCTTCAACCAAAGATAGTTTATCATAACGAAGCTCATCATGAATAAGCCAATTCTGAGCAACTGAAAGGATCATCTCATCTGGAAAAGGCATTGGAGGATAATCATAAAGACTTTTACCACTACTTTGAAGAAATTTTTCAATATCCGCAAGTGCATAATTTTTTAATTCATCATCACTCAAATGCAAACCTGAAATAGTAAAAGAACACATTTTCTTTTAGATAATATGGCAACAGCATTAAGTTTTAGATAATACAAAGTAAATTTTTTAAGTAATCAAAATGATAAATGAAAAAATAGATAATGCCATACTGTCATGATGTAGAAGAGTCCTTTGCTTCTGAAGGATGTCTTCCGTTAAGTATTGCCAACTGTTTTCCCAAATGAATTCAGGCTTGATAGAGAATTTGACAATAATAACATTGCAAAGAGTCTTCTCAAGTAATTTGCAGTACCCCAAAAACTTGCCTCTGCTATGCCATCAATATATTCTTTGTCATCATCAAGCAAGCCAATGCATAGCAAGCCTCTTTAAATGAAGGATATCTAACACCATTGATAGTCCTTATATCTTCAAAACATGTGGCACCTCTTACTATATTAAGTAAGATTCTCTCATAGTACATATCTCTACTTCCAGGAGGGACATAAAATACTCTACCAATAGAGAACCCATATTTTCTTGGAGTCCATTGAAGCTCAGATTGTTTCCATACAAATTTAGTAAGAAATTTTGCATAAGTCAAATCTCTTGCTTCCGGATACTTTTTATTGGCCTCCATCCATGCCAAAAATATTGACTGATTGATTCCAGGTTTGTTTAGAACAGAATCAATTGGATCCTTATCACCAAATACAACCATTTGCTCATCTGGTAGATGAAAGGATAGCCATTCAACAGGAGGATCTCTATAATTGATATCAAAGCCAAAAATCCTCTAAGCAGCTTCGCATGGAGATATGTACCTACAATCATAGTACATACTTATTTCATCTGCTTCTTCTTGATTTTCAGGACTTCGATAAAAAGCTGCAGTAACACGATCATGGCCTTTGTTAACATATTTAAAAAGATATTTTATTGATCTTGACTGATTGTACCATTCCACATTGATATGTGCATGATACTTCAGAAGAAGATATGGATTACATGGAACGACATATCTATTGTCAAGAATAACACCATTCTTTTCCACAGTTCTACCATTATCCCTTCTTCTGTAAAGAGGATATCCTTCTTCATCAATAGATGTGTAGTCTTTGAACTGTTTAGGAAAATGTTTCGAACATCTTCCATCCTTCATACATGGGGAACATGGATTGGAAGCACCATAAGGACCATGGATCATAAAATTATTCACAAGTTCATATAGCTTTGGATAAAACTCTTGGTCAGGTATCTCAGCTAATATGATTTTATTGATATCTTCACCAGAAGGATATTTGTCCTCAGCATGCAGAAAAACTAATATATGAGCATGTGGCAAACCACGCTTTTGAAACTCAATGGTGTATATCACTACAAATTAACAAAAAGTACCTTCATCAAATATAATGATATATATGTGCATCTTAATGAATTTATCTAAGTTGGATTATGTATTATACAATATGCATGAATGTTAGACTAATGAAGATTTAAATGTATATGATCTATAAGTTACAACTAATCAATAATTTAAAAAAAAAATTAGACAAATACAACATGAATGCATATTTACAATGAAAAGACCATTGAAAAAATTCAAAAATTTGTCTAATAAACTGGATGTTGGAAAAAATACATGTAAATATAATAAATACATCAGGGTAGCCAACTCACTGGTTCTGACCTTTTGGTGGATGAAATAGTTTCTGAACAACTCATCAAGTACAGATCAAAGTATTAGATATTGCAGAGTAGGCATAAAAATTATTCTATTGCTTCTTTAGATTCATAGTAATCAAATTAGTAAGAATGGAATTCCAGTTATGTTGCATTATATGTGAATCAAACTTGTACTTTGGTCGTATTTTTATTTTTTAGTTTTTATTTGATTTTATACTTTATTCTTTGTTGTTGTTAGTAATTAGATTTGGTGCAATGTCTAGTGAGTTTTCTGTCGTTCTAATTGTTTAAATGAAATATGGTTGATCTTTGGATGGTTATACATGATAGTTTAATTAAACACTTAAAACTTATGGTGAGTTCAATGTGTTAATCAAATTTGTTTATTGAATATTGGGAAGGCAACAAAATGTAAGAGTTTAAAATTATTAGTATATTTAGTATAATGGCTGAGTAATGGTACTAACCTTACCAGAGCTTTAGATATCATGGGAAGGCAGAATAGTTATTTTTCTATGTTACTTTGGTCTTTTAGTTTTAGCTTTTATTGTTTCATCAAACTTATTATTGGTGAATTTAGCTGTATCAGACAACTTGGTGTTTTAAATATATCTTCTATCTGATCCTGGTTGAATATTATTTACAAACTAAAAGATACACAGATGATTTATTTTAGAATTTTCCCTTTTCATCAGTAATCCCAAACCATTGCTCTTTTTTCTCAATCCAGAAAATGATTTTATAGAGAGAAGAGAATGTCAAAGAAGAATAAGGGGTTGTTTAGAAAATAATTACTTTGGGTTTTAGTCTTTTTCTATATTTAGGCAAGCGTAAGTTGTTTGTATGTGGGGCTTGGAATGGGGAAGTTTTATGTGCCCATTTTCTCTATTCATTCACTACTCATGAGTCAGTAGCTCATCAATTTTTTTTAAAAAAAAGAAATAAAAGTAGATAGAGGGAAGATAATATTTTCTTCTTTACACAGTAGGTATTTCTTTTGTTAAATTTCAAACATTATAATCAAACCTTACCCTTGTCGCTAAAGAATGAACTAAAAAAAAAATATTATTGTTCATAGATTTACTTCCCACCTTTTCAACCAAGTGTTTACTTATTTAAATTTTTGAAATCTATTTCTGTAAAATACTAACTAATAAATAACTGCAAAAGTTATAGAAATGCAATAAAAACTTACAGTTGCCATAGCTTTACAGTTCAAAAAATACATGAAAAAAATATAAAACAATGGTAAACAAAAATATTGGTCCCATCGAGGTTCTGAGAATGGGATACTTAGTCCCATTGATTTGGAGACGTTGGGTTAGGGGCACAAAACACACAAATACTTCACAGAAGAATATGATCTCTAACATGTAAATAAGGTTTATTCATTATATTTCTTTCATTTTGGAAGTAGAAAGCATTCAGATTTTATTTTAATTTTGGATTAATCTAATCATGAATGTATATAAAGAATTCAAATACTTCAGAAAAAATATGTAAATAGTAGTATAAAGTGGATGTTGGAGAAAATATGTATAAAGAAGTTAGATGTACCAGCTTTAGCTCTTCCGAAAATATTTTTTTGCTTCAAATCTTTGATGAACTGATCAAGTTTAATCTTGAAGACCCTACAAAGAATGTCTGGATGATCAGCAGGTTTAAGGCCTTTATGCTGAACAAATCTGAGAACCTCTAACCAGTTTGGATTACATGTAAATGTAATAAATAGATCCGGATAGCCAGCCCACTTGCATATAGCCATGGCATCTTGATAGTTTTGGATTATGTATCGAGCACCACCAGTAAATGATGAAGGAAGTATTACACGTTTACCTCTTGAAAAAGGATTTGTTTCTCCTCTCAAAATAGCTTCTGTAAGTCCTTTGTACATATCTGCTCTCAAATTATATTGATGAGACCGAATGTATTTCAACCTCAATGATTCAATTATTGTATAGGCATCAACCAAAAACTGATGAAATAACCTCCTAGAACACAATATAGTAGGAGCTTCATTCTTCCTATCCTGAATTCTGTAGGCAAAAAACTCTCTCATTGATAATTTTATCCTCTTTCTGGAAGAACCACTATCTGAATCTCGAAATTGGATACTTTTATTATAACCATCTTCCCCATAAGGGAATAGCAAGGCGTATTGTAAGCCAAGATAAGCAGGATTCAATTCAGTGATTCGCTTCAATAATCCAGATTGTGTCTCAACTATAATGTCTCTATCACCAGCTGAGCTTTCAAAATCTCCAACAATTAGTGCAGCTACTTCAGATATAGTGGGAATATTATATCTCCTTCCATCACGACCCCTTTTTCCGATGAGCCGTAGTTTAACATTGGACTCGTCTTTCTCTTGATACCTATCACTAACCATCCTGAATGATTTGGCCAGTACATTGTACTCATCAAGCATATCTTTCAAATCAGTAATAATTTCAGCATGCAATGAATTTGAATCACCATCCGAACTACTTCATACAAAAAATAGAATAATTATTAAATTCAAATACATAATTATGATAAAAAGAGTATCAAATCCTACATTCTTAAAAAGGTACGTACCTCACAGTCTTCATTCTATTTGACACCTCATTTTCAGTATCATATATGTATAGTTGAGCAAATTTAGGAGATGATCCTGGAGTAGGCAGTAAACTTCCAATCATATGGTAATTTTGGCCACTTAATTTAAAGACAGGGGGACCATTTCCATCATTCATACTTTTATCAATTTTTTCCCCCATTGATGTGAAAGAGAACATCATATTGTATGATCGAATATTCTTTATAAAATGGTTGCTCTTATCATCTTGATTTTGCATAAGAGCCCTCAAAGTTTCAGGTGGATCTCGTAACAAAGGAAGCTGAACTTTTCTTTGCATACAGCATAGTGAAAACTTTGGTTTTTTTGCATTATAATGCTTCATTATTCTTTCTTCATACCACATCAATGCACCGTAAAATTCACATTCCCATTTCGGATCTCCAATGTCCCAATATTCTGTTTGTTTATTAAATGAATAATTTTAATCTCAGATGATATATCATGATTTATTTGTAAATAAAGTCAGTTAATGTGACAACAATGACATACCTTCATTTTGAATAGCAGTATAGTCGATTTCACCACTGGCTGTTTCTTCAAATTGTTTATTATCATTATGTCCTACATTATCACCAGTATGATTACTTTCTATATATTAAAACAATGATGAATTTATTATGGAAAGTGATGAACTATGACTAAAGAAGTAAAAGAAATTATTAAAGAAATGGTTGGTCAATGGTGAATAAAGTTATAAATAAATAAGTAAGGGTGTTAAAGTTATTACCCACTGCATCTTGTACTACACCATTGGTGTTATTCCTATCTTCAATATTACTACTTTCACCTACACACAGAAAAATTATCACATTAACCTTTGACTAATGAGAAGACAATGTTATTCAAAGTGATTGATAAACTTGTGATAATGAGCCACTTGGGCGTAGCTTACGTATGGAATATCACTCAATCAAAGAATAATCTCATAAGAAACTTACAGATTTAACTGACGTTAACAATAATGTTATTGAGAAATACTCAAATAAGAAAGTTTTTGTGTTTACCATTTGAAACATCGCTCAAAGGAATCTTCCATCTCTTCACTGATGTCAGTTTTGGATTGCAATTGTAAATAGATAAATTTTTTGTTCCTTGACTTGTATAGTTTTCATTCTCTGATCACATATAGAATTATATTAACATAAATTTTCAGATACTTTATTGTCATAAAGCATGAACATATAGAAACATGTTTACCTTGAAATGTAGAAGTTGTTCGCATACGTTTCTCACTCCTGATCATTGTCCTCACTATATGGAATATAATGTATTAATTATTAGGCTATCCCAAAAATAATGATAACAATAAAAAAATATGAAGGTATAAATTCAATTTGCAAGGCTCATTCCCCTAACGAACCCATTTTATTTCATCTATCAAGATAAATAGTTTTTAATACATGAAAGAAAAGGATTATGGCAAACACTGAAAATAAAAGTAAAAGAAGTGATGAAAATCAGTTATGAAATATAGATTGGCAGATTTGAGATACAATAAGATACATCAATCCATGAATAAAAGATAAATTTTGATTATTTTATTAGCCATGCATTTTGTAAGAAATTTTTTTTATTTTTCTATCATTTCTCCACCACCCTATAAATATCGCTCTGTAAAGTCTCGCATAAGCAATCAATATCAAGTGACTATAGAGAAGTTAGAGAAAAGACTAATATGGAGTGCTACACCATATGTATTAAAAATTATAATTCCCACTAGCTTTTTCTGATAGCCATTCAGTACTGCAAGCTGGGTTGCTCCATTCATCTTTGTAAGGAATTTTGCAACGGTAACCCTATTTTTTAATCATATTTTTATTTATTTTTTCTCTATAAGTTAATTTGAAGTATTTCTTACATATTTTTAACTTTCAAATAAGGTAGATAAAGAGAATGAAAAAATGTGTAATAGAAGAATACTTAAACAAATACTGCAATGCTCAAAATAGCTTTAACATGGTTGGCAATCCTAATGTTGCAGTTTTCTAAGGCTAGTTAATTTTATTTTTCATCTTCAATCCATGTTTCTGGTATTTCTAAATAAATCTTCCATGGATTTGTCCATTTTCATGGCAAATTTGGTTGATCTTTCAAATATATCCTCGCTGGGCTAGTGTGTGTATGTGTGTGTGTGTGTGTGTGTTTTTTTTTTTTAACTCTCCTTTTGTGTGATGTTTATAAATAAATCTTCTCTTAATCTGTCCACTGTGGTGGCAACTATTTTGTTATTATATCTCAAATCTGCCAATCTATATACCATAAATCTTGGCCAGATCTTATAGTATTTATCTTTCTTCTATAGTATGTATCTAAATAAATCTTCTCTTGCCATTGTTTGATTTTTATAGTCAATAGTCATGAAATAATCTTTTACCTTGAGTAATGCTAACTGTGTTAATGCTATTGATTTCATATGTAACGTGAGTCCCTACACAGCAATGCAACCAAAAAATTATTATTAAAGTAATATGCTAAATTTAAATTTTGTACTTTATAACAGCAAAATAAGAATGATAAAAAAAGATTTAGATAATAGATTCTTAATACCAGGTAAAGATAAATCAATATCATTGATATCCAGATTCAGATTATGAACATTATTATTTTTTTCCCATTTCAAAAATATCTCTTAAATTATCCCCATTAGATTTGATAGTATGTGGCATCCTTCTTTTTTTAATAATGTGCTTTCCAAAATTCATCGGAGGACTACTTTGTTTGAATAAATTATCTTTTGAGGAAAATAGAGTTCCAAAAACTTGCTGACCATTCATTTGATTTGAATTCTGAACATTAGCATCCATCAATGATTGAGAAGACAATGTTGAAGCAGCCATCCTGTTCAAAAGCGCACTCGATGCACATGTTGTAGATGGTAGATGGTGGTTATGTATTTTCACGATTGCATTCTCTAAAGATTTATTTTTGACTCCTTTGGATTTAATGGTACAATTGACTTCATTTGTGAAAGAAGAATGAACTGCATGCGTTAAAATATTCACAGATGTTAATAAGATTAACAATAATATTTTTGAAGAATAATAACATGAGAAAGTTTTTATGTTTACCATTTATAACATCATTCAAAGGAATCCTTGATCTAATAACTGATGTCAGACCTGGACTGCAATTGAAAATAGATAAATTTTCTATTCCTTGACTTGAAGGATTTTTAATATCTGAATACATATAGAATTACATTTCGGTAGATATTCAGATACTTTATTGTCATAAAGCATGAAAATATAAAAATGTGACTACCATGAAACCCTGATGCTGCTCACATACGTTTCTCGCTCCTAATCATTGCCCTCCTCAACCTTCTTTCTTTCGGACTAATATGCTCCATTAATGGATTTTCTATGATATCTGCTAGACTCATAAAGTTTTCATTCATTAATACAATCAGATAAATAAAGTCTCAGATTCTCAAGGATCTCATCCAGCAGAAAATATTTGTCATAAAAAATATGAAATCAATTAAACTATTTTATAAAAGCCTATACATGAAGGTGTGGGGTGATTGCTTTTTAGGTCATGCATCTACAATTAAGTTTTAGATCTAAAAATGACCGAATTTGAACATAGATCTGAATTTCTGTTGGAGTTATTCACTCTATATTGGAATACTTTGACCATAGATAAGAATTTTCCATACATTTGTTTGTAACATAGATATTCTTTTATTATTAGAAAATACAAAAGAATAGAGAAAAAAGGAGAATGTACCCATACAACAAAAGAAACAAACTTACCTGAAGAGTTTTATGAAGGTACTCTGTCATAAGCATGAGCAATAGAAATGAAGCATCAGAGAAGAAAAGACATAATACGTTGAGTGTTATGTTTTAAATGTTAACTAATTGCTAAAGGTGAAGGTGAAGATAAAGAGTCTTACTTTTAATGTTTATAAATATGATAGTTATTAGGCTACTAAAATAGAAACAATAGAAGCATATTAACGTGTGACCTTATAACCATCTCATTGGAATCTTAAAACTATCCATTTACTATCACAATAGTTCCTGACATTGAAATTATATTGTACCATTAATTCAATTAAAATAAGTAGCTGATGGTAAGTATTAACCAAAAAAAGTTATAATTCCAAGAATAGTGAACATTAAATTTTGTGATAATAAAAGGACAGGAGAGATATAGATGAGCATATATTATGGTAATTAAGAGTATGGTTACGTATCAATTGAGGAGTCTGAATTGATGTGAAGGAGATGAAGAGTTGCATGGGTTGGTGTGCACAAAGAAGCTTATTCTTGCATGAAAAACCAAGTGCTGCTATTATTAGTTGCATGGGTTGGTGTGCTTTCACAACGGAGTTCCAAGTAGAGGGAGATGACAGAAGAGCAAAAAGGAAAGGCCATAGCTTCCCAAGGAATGACTTCCAATTACTTTCAGTAATTACTGTGAGAAGTGTTTAAAACAGCCTAGAAAAATACAAAAAAATAGAGAAAGAAGGGGAACATACACATGCAACAAAAGAAACAAATTTACCTGAAGAGTTCTATAAAGGTACTCTATCATAAGGATGAGCAATAGAAATGAAGCATCAGAGAAGAAAAGACACAATACATTTAGTGTTATGTTTTAAATGTTAACCAATTGCTAAAGGTGAAGGTGAATAGTCTTGCTTTTAATGTTTATAAAAATGATAGTTATTAGACTGCTAAAATAGAAACAATAGAAGCAGGTTAATGTGTGACCTTATGACCGTCTCATTGGAATCTTAATTCATTTACTTTCACAATAGTTTCTGGCATTAGAATTATATTATACCATTAATTCAATTAAAATAAGGTAGAGACAATCAATGTTGATTAGGGTTAGCATACATTAGAATTTTAGCTCCAATGTATGTTTTAGCTTTCCCTTACCTTATTCTATCTACTTTTGGGATGTTGGTTGGTATTGCTGAAAGGAATTTCCAATTTAGTAAATGATGGTGTCTAGAAGGAATCATTATCAATTCCTTCTTTTGCAAGAGAAAAATTAGAAATCTTTACAGACCCTGTTTGGATTTTAAACATTTTATTAAATCTATGTGGCAAAGATGGTTGTATCATTGTATGAAGATTATAAGCACCTTATTAAATTCATTGAAAATCTTTACGGACCCTGTTTGGATTTTAAACACTTTATTAAATCTATGTGACAAAGATGGTTGTATCATTGTATGAAGATTATAAGCACCTAATTAAATCCATTGTATGAAGATTATAAGCACCTTATTAAATCCATTGTTGTTCACCAAGCAAAAAAAAATTTCGAAAAAAAAAAGAGTTTAGCAAACAAATGACAGGAACATGAGTGGCAGTTGGAAGGATTGCTTTTCTCACTCATAGGTTTTTTGCTCTCCTAATTTGTGTTGGTCTCTTGGCCATAGAACTAAGGATGGTCTCTGGCCTTGGAAGAACAGACATCGTCCACAGGCTGAGTCCAGAGCATGAGCTGGTAGCAAAGGAGCCACACATCCTTAAGAACATTGGTGTTGCGAACTTGATTAGTTCAGCATATGTTAGAAGTTTTTTTTAAGAATAGCATTCTTGTTACAGGGAAACATGGTCTAAAGCTATTAACTTGACCAAATAATATATGTCATTATCTATGTTGCCAACTGTCAAATGTTAGTGGGCTTAACCAAGACCGTAGCAAATCACTAGGCTTCTTGCCTTGTCAAAATTGAGGATGATAGGTAGTTGCCAAGGTTTTATATGTTTAACATTTGTGTTAGTTATTCACATAAAGTGTGAAGTAAATGAATTAAGATTAAATAAGATAAAATAAAGTATAAAAAAAAACTCTAACCATTCTTTGAGCTTTATCTTTTTTTCTGATGATGTTTGAAGTCCTAACATGACTGTCAGATGAATCAACATATAGTGATTCAAATTTTGAATCAGGAGAACATTATTTTTCTTTTTCTGCTTTATGTTTAATATACTTTATGGTACCATTAATTTGCTTTTGAAGATAATTGAAACTTACTACTATTACTGGTTAATGTGCCTGATAGCAAGTGCATAATTCAGTTGATCATGAAGTCCTAACATGACTGTCAGATGAATCAGCATATAGTGATTCAAATTTTGAATCAGGAGAATATTATTTTTCTTTTTCTGCTTTATGTTTAATATACTTTATGGTACCATTAATTTGCTTTTGGAGATAATTGAAACTTACTACTATTACTGGTTAATGTGCCTGATAGCAAGTGCATAATTCAGTTGATCACAACAATTAGAGCTTTTGGACTTGTGACCTGTATCAATTATTTCATAATATGAAGCATACCACAAATATGCAATAGATGCTCGTATGAGCTTACTCAGAATAAAATACCCATTCTTTTAACCATAAACATGCTTAACAATCATTAGTTGTCTTAAAATATTCAAAAACATCAAATATTCAAGAAAATCCCAACAGAAACACCTATGATTCTGCACATTTTTTGATAATAGAGCTAGACAAAACAAAATATTTCCAGCATTATTCCTTCTCTTGCTTGATTTTCTTCATTTTTTTGTTGCTTGAGAGTTGTGCAGATAGATCTTCATCACCGATGCTTTCATTTACTCTTTCAGTAGACGGATGCTTCATCGATATCTTATTTGGAGATGTTACTTCTGTTTCGGATGAAACTGACTCCTGCTTTTAATGACGATAGGATTCACTTCACTCGTTTGATTCATAAAAAATAATTAAATTAAAAAAAAATGATAAAGCAAGTTTTATGACAATAAGCTGTAAGGTTAAAAGATTCATCACCTTCAGATTATTAGCAACATTGTTAGATGTAACATCTAAGTTTTCTATCAGTTGTTCACCATAGTCCTACAATTGTCATGTTAATTAGTGAAATTTATGGTCTAATCCATATTAGGAGAACTTATTTATGATGTGTCAAAGTCAAAACCTGTTCAGGCTGAGAAGTTGCAAAGAATCTGTCAATCAATTCCAGATTATCTATTATCTTGACAATTGGATAAATTTGCCAACGATCCTTCATCTCAATGTTAGATTGCTTAATCTGAATCTTGAACAATAATTTCTTTTCCAGCATTTTATTTAGCTCTGAAGAATAAGTGTCATCAAGTCCATCCTAAATAGCATATAGGTAAGAAAAAATCATTACAAATTTTTGGTAATTTCAAGATTCATTGAATAGATGTATATTAAGCTGGTGCAAAAATAGATAGTAAATATTACCTCTACTATCCTATCTCTAATTTCAGAAGCAGTCTTTCCTAGAAATTGCACAGCTTCACGATCAAATATTAGAAATGAAGTGGTGCCAGTCTCATCACCCACTTTCACTTGAACCTTGAACCTACAATATAAGATTTTACATAAAACATAAATATGAATAAAAGTTATATATGTATAATAGACTAACACATGAAGAAGCATCTTACTTTGCAACACCAGAGGGATAAAACTTATCACACTTCTCGCAAAAAAACCTTCCACCAGCTTGTTCCAATTTTTTGGGGCATCTTCAACAGGAATTGTAATACCAGCCAAACTTTGTATCTATTGCCATTATCGTTGCCAAGGTGACACATGTGCAAGGCTGTAAAAGAAAAAAACTCCCAAAGCATATTTATTTGTCGTTAAGTATGCAAAAAAAGAAAAATCGACAGCAACAGTTATCCATTACATGAAAATAAAGAGTTATTAAAACAGTAGCTCAATCTATGATTAGATGTTTCTTCTTCATCAGTATATTTCTTTAAAGCACAATTTTTCCAACATATATAGAGGAAGCATCCTTGGAGAGCTAATTGGTGCTGGACCGACATAACTTTTTTGAGTTACAAAGGATAGTCTGGACAATTTACACTCTTTGATTATTTTAAGCACTTTTAGCTCATTATTGCCTTTGCCACTTCTAGGCCTCCTTCTAGAGGATGCATTTGATGCGATTTCGAAAGAGAGTGGAGATATTGAGATAAAGTATAGTTGAATTTAAACGTTTGCTTTCTTGTCATTCAACATATATTAAAAGAAATTTGAGTCAAAGATGCTAACCCTAACTTGTAAACTTTTTGTTCGATTGTAACTTCTTGATATATATCGCACATGTAATACACAAATGGAGAAGGAGAGAGATTTTAGAGATGATAATTCTTATTAATAATTTGAGTTGTTGTTTTGTTTCATGTAATGGGCTCAACCTCTCAATGAATATGATATGACATGATTCTAAGCTACCCAGTTAGCATGACTATGGCAAAAGTGATCTGACTGGCATAATTAATTTAAAGTTGATAGCTTAGGTAGAAGATGGTTAGATTAATTATGAAAAAAAATGAAGTGAAGAAATGATTTTTAGTGTAGATTCCATTTTGTAAATTCTTGATATGCAGATTTTTTGAAATTCAAAAAACGAAGATGGTTGTAGCAAATTCAAAAGATGAAGATGGTTGTAGTCATCTAGCTCAGAAAACTATAGAATTTGAGTATCTCTCTCATTTATACAATAAATGTCATAATACCATAACTTGATTGTCTCAATAATTTATCAGTAAAAACATACCTCAACAGACTCAATAATTTCATCACTGGTCTTCCTTTCAGTCTGATATAGAAAATTATCCATGATTGAATAAGTTGGTAGGCTCGATATTTGGCCGATCCTCTGAGAATAAGACTCTTCTCCATTGAAAAGTCTACATGTGAAAAAATATAATGCATATCTTAACATGTTTCTAAACTCATATTTTTTCCTTGATGTAATTATTTGGAAATAAGATATAGTAATTACTTGTTTCTAAACTCAATAGCAACCGCAACATCTGGATTGATCATCAATTTTATCCCAAAATAAGCATTCGATATCTTCACCTCATCTGCAATTAACAAACCATAATTAAGAAAAAAAAAATTATGTTTTGAGTCAAGAAATATTTATTTGACTTGTATTAGTAAATTATGATTATTTAGTTTATTATAGGAAAGAATATTATACCTTTAAATATTTTAACACGACATAACTGTAAAATAATAATTATGGGCCCTGGTATTTCCTCCATCATATAGGAATGCATTTTATCCGCAAATTCACCCCATAAAGTACAGGATAATTTGTTCTTCCTGAAATAATATTTGTTTTGAATGTTATTTTTTCAAAAAATCAGACAATCAATAAAAATCAATTTTAGGATAAAAACATTAATGTCAGCCATATTATTGCAACATACTCTAAGTCCTCAAGCAAAATATCCATTCTTTGGGTTTTTTTCCCTTCAGTTTCACTCTCAATTATAATGCCTTTTCCAACAACCTCACCAATAACATCTGCAGAAGTATGAGATAGTAATTGTTAAGATCATAAATATGTATTCTAAGACTTTACTACAATAATCATGAAAACTTACCAACAAAATATGTCTCATCTTTTGCTAAAATAATTTCAGCAAAAGGCACAAATACAAACCCATCTCTTGGAATGTTGGCATGAGCACATACAACCACAGAGGTTTTTGTCATAAAGTTCAACATGTACTTATGCTTTGTTGTTCTATACTTGCCGTTATTGTATCCAACAATAAAGTTAGACATCACATAGTCAACATCTTCTTTCAGGATTGATTTGAACATGCTCAACAGCTGCCGCTTGATTGTGGCATGTATCTTTCCTCCCTAATGACATAATGTAAAATACCAAATTATGTGACAATCTCAAGAAAAAAAAAGGCTGATAATGAAAGAAGGACCAATCAACAAAATACCCTTTCATCCATAACCACCATCTCAATTTTATTGATTCCAATAGGATTAACATATCCCGGTACTTCCCACAATCGAATGATCCGAACCTTTATCCTCCAATCAGTTTTGTGATCAACATTGATTTGATCAACAAAATCAATTCTGGATGCCATTGTTCTTCACCTAGCAAAAAAAAATTCAAAACAAAAAAGAGTTTAGCGAATAAATGATAGGAACATAAGTGGAAACTGAAGAAAAAAGTTTAGAGGTTAGATAATAGATGACTTAAGATAAAAAATATTATCAGCTAATCACTATAAAAAATAATCTTAGATTTATGTGTGAGTAAAATTTTGTGTGTAAATTTTATGTCTTGGATGTAGCCACAGGATGTCTCTTAGTCCAGTGTTAAGCATAGGTTTATCATTATAAAGCCATATACTTCAATCTAGATTACTATTAAAAGTTTTAAATGACCAGGTTTGAGGTTGATTTATAAAACATTGTAAGGTTATTACAATGTGTGTCACAACAAAAGGTCATAAACAATCCCACAGAAATAGATTCTCGGAGCAATGGCTCATACCTTAAATATCAAACAATAGGGAGAAAGGGTTATCTCAAAATAAAAAGAACGTAAAGAAAAAAAGAAGAAGAAAGAAAAGTAAAAGTAAGAAAGAGAAGAAGAAGAAAGACTTGGGTGAAGTCATTGGAAATGAGGAGGAACAGTGATAGAATGATGAGGGTAAGTGAAAGAGAAGCTGTTATTTAAAAAGAGATGGAAACTTGAAGCTTTTTTTTTTTTATGGTTGATTTTTGTCTTGCTGTTTTAATGATATCTTTATGCATTTTTTAATGATATCATTTTTTAATGATACTAAAGAATGAACTAAAAAAAAAATATTATTGTTCACAGATTTACTTCCCACCTTTTCAACCAAGTGTTTACTTATTTAAATTTTTGAAATCTATTTCTATAAAATACTAACTAATAAACAACTGCAAAAGTTGTAGAAATGCAATAAAAACTTACAGTTGCCATAGCTTTACAGTTCAAAAAATACATGAAAAAATATAAAACAATGGTAAACAAAAATATTGGTCCCATTGAGGTTCTGAGAACAGGATACTTAGTCCCATTGATTTGGAGACGTCGGGTTAGGGGCACAAAACACACAAATACTTCACAGAAGAATATGATCTCTAACTTGTAAATAAGGTTTATTCATTATATTTCTTTCATTTTGGAAATAGAAAGCATTCAGATTTTATTTTAATTTTGGATTAATCTAATCATGAATGTATATAAAGAATTCAAATACTTCAGAAAAAATATGTAAATAGTAGTATAAAGTGGATGTTGGAGAAAATATGTATAAAGAAGTCAGATGTACCAGCTTTAGCTCTTCCGAAAATATTTTTTTGCTTCAAATCTTTGATGAACTGATCAAGTTTAATCTTGAAGACCCTACAAAGAATATCTGGACGATCAGCAGGTTTAAGGCCTTTATGCTGAACAAATCTGAGAACCTCTAACTGGTTTGGATTACATGTAAATGTAATAAATAGATCCGGATAGCCAGCCCACTTGCATATAGCCATGGAATCTAGATAGTTTTGGATTATGTATCGAGCACCACCAGTAAATGATGAAGGAAGTATTACACGTTTACCTCTTGAAGAAGGATTTGTTTCTCCTCTCAAAACAACTTCTGTAAGTCCTTTGTACATATCTGCTCTCAAATTATTTTGATGAGACCGAATGTATTTCAACCTCGATGATTCAATCATTGTATAGGCATCAATCAAAAACTGATGAAATAACCTCCTAGAACACAATATAGTAGGAGCTTCAAAAAACTCTCTCATAGATAATTTTATCCTCTTTCTAGAAGAACCACTATCTGAATCTCGAAATTGGATATTCTCATTATAACCATCTTCCCCATAAGGGAATAGCCAGGCGTATTGTAAGCCAAGATAAGCAGGATTCAATTCAGTGATTCACTTCAATAATCCAGATTGTGTCTCAACTAGAATGTCTCTATCACCAGCTGAGCTTTCAAAATCTCCAACAATTAGTGCAACTACTTCAGATATAGTGAGAATATTATATCTCCTTCCATCACGGCCCCTTTTTCCGATGAGCCGTAGTTTAACATTGGACTCGTTTTTCTCTTGATACCTATCTCTAACCATCCTGAATGATTTGGCCAGTACATTGTACTCATCAAGCATATCTTTCAAATCAGTAACAATTTCAGCATGCAATGAATTTGAATCACCATCCGAACTACTTCATACAAAAAATAGAATAATTATTAAATTCAAATACATAATTATGATAAAAAGAGTATCAAATCCTACATTCTTAAAAAGGTACATACCTCATAGTCTTCATTCTATTTGACACCTCATTTTCAGTATCATATATGTATAGTTGAGCAAATTTAGGAGATGATCCTGGAGTAGGCAGTAAACTTCCAATCATATGGTAATTTTGGCCACTTAATTTAAAGACAGGGGGACCATTTCCATCATTCATACTTTTATCAATTTTCCCCCCATTGATGTGAAAGAGAACATCATATTGTATGATCGAATATTCTTTATAAAATGGTTGCTCTTATCATCTTGATTTTGCATAAGAGCCCTCAAAGTTTCAGGTGGATCTCGTAACAAAGGAAGCTGAACTTTTCCTTGCATACAGCATAGTGAAAACTTTGGTTTTTTTGCATTATAATGCTTCATTATTCTTTCTTCATACCACATCAATGCATCGTAAAATTCACATTCCCATTTCGGATCTCCAATGTCCCAATATTCTGTTTGTTTATTAAATAAATAATTTTAATCTCAGATGATATATCATGATTTATTTGTAAATAAAGTCAGTTAATGTGATAACAATGACATACCTTCATTTTGAATAGCAGTATAGTCGATTTCACCACTGGCTGTTTCTTCAAATTGTTTATTATCATTATGTCCTACATTGTCACCAGGTTGATTACTTCCTATATATTAAAACAATGATGAATTTATTATGGAAAGTAATGAACTATGACTAAAGAAGTAAAAGAAATTAATAAAGAAATGGTTGGTCAATGGTGAATAAAGTTATAAATAAATAAGCAAGGGTGTTAAAGTTATTACCCACTGTATCTTGTACTACACCATTGGTGTTATTCCTATCTTCAATATTATTACTTTCACTTACACACAGAAAAATTATCACATTAACCTTTGACTAATGAGAAGACAATGTTATTCAAAGTGATTGATAAACTTGTGATAATGAGCCACTTGGGCGTAGCTTACGTATGGAATATCACTCAATCAAAGAATAATCTCATAAAAAACTTATAGATTTAACTGACGTTAACAATAATGTTATTGAGAAATACTCAAATAAGAAAGTTCTTGTGTTTACCATTTGAAACATCGCTCAAAGGAGTCTTCCATCTCTTCACTGATGTCAGTTTTGGATTGCAATTGTAAATAGATAAATTTTTTGTTCCTTGACATGTATAGTTTTCATTCTCTGATCACATATAGAATTATATTTACGTAAATTTTCAGATGCTTTATTGTCATAAAGCATGAACATATAGAAACATGTTTACCTTGAAATGTAGAAGTTGTTCGCATACGTTTCTCACTCCTGATCATTGTCCTCACTATATGGAATATAATGTATTAATTATTAGGCTATCCCAAAAATAATGATAACAATAAAAAAACATGAAGGTATAAATTCAATTTGCAAGGCTCATTCCCCTAACGAACCCATTTTATTTCATCTATCAAGATAAATAATTTTAAATACATGAAAGAAAAGGATTATGGCAAACACTGAAAACAAAAGTAAAAGAAGTGATGAAAATCAGTTATGAAATATAGATTGGCAGATTTGAGATACAATAAGACACATCAACCCATGAATAAAAGATAAATTTTGATTATTTTATTAGCCATGCATTTTGTAAGAAAAAATTTTTTATTTTTCTATCATTTCTCCACCACCCTATAAATATCCCTCTGTAAAGTCTTGCATAAGCAATCAATATCGAGTGACTATAGAGAAGTTAGAGAAATTGAAGCACAAAAAATTCATTGGTGATGATGTAGTTGAAAAGTGTTCTTGCACTTGCTTTGCTCATGTTGTTGGTGCTACAGCTTTCAACAACGAAGAGTCAAATCTATTGTGAAGTTAAGTGTTCTCAAGACTATCTGAACTGCTCGAATTATTGGGTTGGATGTGAGACTAATATGGAGTGCTACACCATATGTATTAAAAATTATAATTCCCACCAGCTTTTTCTGATAGCCATTCCGTACTGCAAGCTGGGTTGCTCCATTCATCTTTATAAGGAATTTCGCAACGGTAACCCTATTTTTCAATCATATTTTTGTTTATTTTTTCTCTATAAGTTAATTTGAAGTATTTCTTACATATTTTTAACTTTCAAATAAGATAGATAAAGAGAATGAAAAAATGTATAATAGAAGAATACTTAAACAAATACTGCAATGCTCAAAATAGCTTTAACATGGTTGGTAATCCTAATGTTGCAGTTTCCTGAGGCTAGTTAATTTTATTTTTCATCTTCAATCTATATTTCTGGTATTTCTAAATAAATCTTTCTTGGATTTGTCCATTTTCATGGCAAATTTGGTTGATCTTTCAAATATATCCTCGCTGGGCTAGTGTGTGTATGTGTGTGTGTGTGTGTGTTTTTTTTTTTTAACTCTCCTTTTGTGTGATGTTTATAAATAAATCTTCTCTTAATCTGTCCAATGTGGTGGCAACTATTTTGTTATTATATCTCAAATCTGCCAATCTATATACCATAAATCTTGGCCAGATCTTATAGTATTTATCTTTCTTCTATAGTATGTATCTAAATAAATCTCCTCTTGTCATTGTTTGATTTTTATAGTCAATAGTCATGAAATAATCTTTTACCTTGAGTAATGCTAACTGTGTTAATGCTATTGATTCCATATGTAACGTGAGTCCCTACACAGCAATGCAACCAAAAAGTTATTATTAAAGTAATATGCTAAATTTAAATTTTGTACTTTATAACTGCAAAATAAGAATGATAAAAAAAGATTTAGATAATAGATTCTCAATACCAGGTAAAGATAAATCAATATCATTGATATCCAGATTCAGATTATGAACATTATTATTCTTTTCCCATTTCAAAAATATCTCTTAAATTATCCCCATTAGATTTGATAGTATGTAGCATCCTTCTTTTTTTAATAATGTACTTTTCAGAATTCATCGGAGGACTACTTTGTTTGAATAAATTATCTTTTGAGGAAAGTAGAGTTTCAAAAACTTGCTGACCATTCATTTGATTTGAATTCTGAACATTGGCATCCATCAATGATTGAGAAGACAATATTGAAGCAGCCATCCTGTTCAAAAGCGCACTCGATGCACATGTTGTAGATGGTAGATGGTGGTTATGTATTTTCACGATTGCATTCTCTAAAGATTTATTTTCGACTCCTTTGGATTTAATGGTACAATTGACTTCATTTGTGAAAGAAGAATGAACTGCATGCGTTAAAATATTCACAGATGTTAATAAGATTAACAATAATATTTTTGAAGAATAATAACATGAGAAAGTTTTTATGTTTACCATTTATAACATCATTCAAAGGAATCCTTGATCTAATAACTGATGTCAGACCTGGACTGCAATTGAAAATAGATAAATTTTCTATTCCTTGACTTGAAGGATTTCCAATATCTGAATACATATAGAATTACATTTCCGTAGATATTCAGATACTTTATTGTCATAAAGCATGAAAATATAAAAATGTGACTACCATGAAACCCTAATGCTGCTCGCATACGTTTCTCGCTCCTAATCATTGCCCTCCTCAACCTTCTTTCTTTCGGACTAATATGCTCCATTAATAGATTTTCTATGATATCTGCTAGACTCATAAAGTTTTCATTCATTAATACAGTCAGACAAATAAAGTCTCAGATTCTCAAGGATCTCATCCAGCAAAAAATGTTTGTCATAAAAAATATGAAATCAATTAAACTATTTTATAAAAGCCTATACATGAAGGTGTGGGGTGATTGCTTTTTAGGTCATGCATCTACAATTAAGTTTTAGATCTAAAAATGACCGAATTTGAACATAGATCTGAATTTCTGTTAGAGTTATTCACTCTATATTGGAATACTTTGACCATAGATAAGAATTTTCCATACATTTGTTTGTAACATAGATATTCTTTTATTATTAGAAAATACAAAAGAATAGAGAAAAAAGGAGAATGTATCCATACAACAAAAGAAACAAACTTACCTGAAGAGTTTTATGAAGGTACTCTGTCATAAGCATGAGCAATAGAAATGAAGCATCAGAGAAGAAAAGACATAATACGTTGAGTGTTATGTTTTAAATGTTAACTAATTGCTAAAGGTGAAGGTGAAGATAAAGAGTCTTACTTTTAATGTTTATAAATATGATAGTTATTAGGCTACTAAAATAGAAACAATAGAAGCATATTAACGTGTGACCTTATAACCATCTCATTGGAATCTTAAAACTATCCATTTACTATCACAATAGTTCCTGACATTGAAATTATATTATACCATTAATTCAATTAAAATAAGTAGCTGATGGTAAGTATTAACCAAAAAAAGTTATAATTCCAAGAATAGTGAACATTAAATTTTGTGATAATAAAAGGACAGGAGAGATATAGATGAGCATATATTATGGTAATTAAGAGTATGGTTACGTATCAATTGAGGAGTCTGAATTGATGTGAAGGAGATGAAGAGTTGCATGGGTTGGTGTGCACAAAGAAGCTTATTCTTGCATGAAAAACCAAGTGCTGCTATTATTAGTTGCATGGGTTGGTGTGCTTTCACAACGGAGTTCCAAGTAGAGGGAGATGACAGAAGAGCAAAAAGGAAAGGCCATAGCTTCCCAAGGAATGACTTCCAATTACTTTCAGTAATTACTGTGAGAAGTGTTTAAAACAGCCTAGAAAAATACAAAAAAATAGAGAAAGAAGGAGAACGTACACATGCAACAAAAGAAACAAACTTACCTGAAGAGTTCTATAAAGGTACTCTATCATAAGGATGAGCAATAGAAATGAAGCATCAGAGAAGAAAAGTCACAATACATTTAGTGTTATGTTTTAAATGTTAACCAATTGCTAAAGGTGAAGGTGAATAGTCTTGCTTTTAATGTTTATAAAAATGATAGTTATTAGACTGCTAAAATAGAAACAATAGAAGCAGGTTAATGTGTGACCTTATGACCGTCTCATTGGAATCTTAATTCATTTACTTTCACAATAGTTTCTGGCATTAGAATTATATTATACCATTAATTCAATTAAAATAAGGTAGAGACAATCAATGTTGATTAGGGTTAGCATACAATAGAATTTTAGCTCCAATGTATGTTTTAGCTTTCCCTTACCTTATTCTATCTACTTTTGGGATGTTGGTTGGTATTGCTGAAAGGAATTTCCAATTTAGTAAATGATGGTGTCTAGAAGGAATCATTATCAATTCCTTCTTTTGCAAGAGAAAAATTAGAAATCTTTACAGACCCTGTTTGGATTTTAAACATTTTATTAAATCTATGTGGCAAAGATGGTTGTATCATTGTATGAAGATTATAAGCACCTTATTAAATTCATTGAAAATCTTTATGGACCCTGTTTGGATTTTAAACACTTTATTAAATCTATGTGACAAAGATGGTTGTATCATTGTATGAAGATTATAAGCACCTAATTAAATCCATTGTATGAAGATTATAAGCACCTTATTAAATCCATTGTTGTTCACCTAACAAAAAAAAAATTCGAAAAAAAAAAGAGTTTAGCAAACAAATGACAGGAACATGAGTGGCAGTTGGAAGGATTGCTTTTCTCACTCATAGGTTTTTTGCTCTCCTAATTTGTGTTGGTCTCTTGGCCATAGAACTAAGGATGGTCCCTGGCCTTGGAAGAACAGACATCGTCCACAGGCTGAGTCCAGAGCATGAGCTGGTAGCAAATGAGCCACACATCCTTAAGAACATTGGTGTTGCGAACTTGATTAGTTCAGCATATGTTAGAAGTTTTTTTTAAGAATAGCATTCTTGTTACAGGGAAACATGGTCTAAAGCTATTAACTTGACCAAATAATATATGTCATTATCTATGTTGCCAACTGTCAAATGTTAGTGGGCTTAACCAAGACCGTAGCAAACCACTAGGCTTCTTGCCTTGTCAAAATTGAGGATGATAGGTAGTTGCCAAGGTTTTATATGTTTAACATTTGTGTTAGTTATTCACATAGAGTGTGAAGTAAATGAATTAAGATTAAATAAGATAAAATAAAGTATAAAAAAAACTCTAACCATTCTTTGAGCTTTATCTTTTTTCCTGATGATGTTTGAAGTCCTAACATGACTGTCAGATGAATCAGCATATAGTGATTCAAATTTTGAATCAGGAGAACATTATTTTTCTTTTTCTGCTTTATGTTTAATATACTTTATGGTACCATTAATTTGCTTTTGGAGATAATTGAAACTTACTACTATTATTGGTTAATGTACCTGATAGCAAGTGCATAATTCAGTTGATCACAACAATTAGAGCTTTTGAACTTGTGTCCTGTATCAATTATTTGATAATATGAAGCATACCACAAATATGCAATAGATGCTCATATGAGCTTACTCAGAATAAAATACCCATTCTTTTAACCATAAACATGCTTAATAATCATTAGTTGTCTTAAAATATTCAAAAACATCAAATATTCAAGAAAATCCCAACAGAAACACCTATGATTCTGCATATTTTTTGATAATAGAGCTAGGCAAAACAAAATATTTCCAGCATTATTCCTTCTCTTGCTTGATTTTCTTTATTTTTTTGTTGCTTGAGAGTTGTGCAGATAGTTCTTCATCACCGATGCTTTCATTTACTCTTTCAGTAGATGGATGCTTCATCGATATCTTATTTGGAGATGTTACTTCTATTTCGGATGAAACCGACTCCTGCTTTTAATGAGGATAGAATTTACTTCACTCATTTGATTAATAAAAAATAATTAAATTAAAAAAAAAAAAGATAAAGCAAGTTTTATGACAATAAGCTGTAAGGTTAAAAGATTCATCACCTTCAGATTATCAGCAACATTGTTAGATGTAACATCTAATTTTTCTATCAGTTGTTCACCATAGTCCTACAATTCTCATGTTAATTAATGAAATTTATGGTCTAATCTATATTAGGAGAACTAATTTATGATGTGTCAAAGTCAAAACCTGTTCAGGCTGAGAAGTTGCAATGAATCTGTCAATCAATTCCAGATTATCTATTATCTTGACAACTGGATAAATTTGCCAACGATCCTTCATCTCAATGTTAGATTGCTTAATCTGAATCTTGAACAATAATTTCTTTTCCAGCATTTCATTTAGCTCTGAAGGATAAGTGTCATCAAGTCCATCCTAAATAGCATGTAGGTAAGAAAAAATCATTACAAATTTTTGGTAATTTCAAGATTCATTGAATAGATGTATATTAAGCTGGTGCAAAAAAAAGATAGTAAATATTACCTCTACTATCCCATCTCTAATTTCAGAAGCAGTCTTTCCTAGAAATTGCACAGCTTCATGTTCAAATATTAGAAATGAAGTGGTGCCAGTCTCATCACCCACTTTCACTTGAACCTTGAACCTACAATATAAGATTTTACATAAAACATAAATATGAATAAAAGTTATATATGTATAATAGACTAACACATGAAAAAGCATCTTATTTTGCGACACCAGAGGGATAAAACTTATCACACTTCTCGCAAAAAAACCTTCCACCAGCTTGTTCCAATTTTTTGAGGCATCTTCTACAGGAATTGTAATACCAGCCAAACTTTGTATCTATTGCTATTATCGTTGCCAAGGTGACACATGTGCAAGGCTGTAAAAGAAAGAAACTCCCAAAGCATATTTATTTGTCGTTAAGTATGCAAAAAAAAAAAATCGACAGCAACAGTTATCCATTATATGAAAATAAAGAGTTATTAAAACAGTAGCTCAGTCTATGATTAGATGTTTCTTCTTCATCAGTATATTTCTTTAAAACATAATTTTTCCAACATATATAGAGGAAGCATCCTTGGAGAGCTAATTGGTGCTGGACCGACACAACTTTTTGGAGTTACAAAGGATAGTCTGGACAATTTACCCTCTTTGATTATTTTAAGCACTTTTAGCTCATTATTGCCTTTGCCACTTCTAGGCCTCCTTCTAGAGGATGCATTTGATGCGATTTCGAAAGAGAGTGGAGATATTGAGATAAAGTACAGTTGAATTTAAACGGTTGCTTTCTTGTCATTCAACATATATTAAAAGAAATTTGAGTCAAAGATGCTAACCCTAACTTGTAAACTTTTTGTTCGATTGTAACTTCTTGATATATATCGCACATGTAATACACAAATGGAGAAGGAGAGAGATTTTAGATATCATAATTCCTATTAATAATTTGAGTTGTTGTTTTGTTTCATGTAATGGGCTCAACCTCTCAATGAATATGATATGACATGATTCTAAGCTACCCAGTTAGCATGACTGTGGCAAAAGTGATCTGACTGGCATAATTAATTTAAAGTTGGTAGCTTAGGTGGAAGATGGATAGATTAATTATGAAAAAAAATGAACTGAAGAAATGATTTTTAGTGTAGATTCCATTTTGTAAATTTTTGATATGCAGATTTTTTGAAATTCAAAAATCGAAGATGGTTGTAGCAAATTCAAAAGATGAAGATGGTTGTAGTCATCTAGCTCAGAAAACTATAGAATTTGAGTATCTCTCTCATTTATACAATAAATGTCATAATACCATAACTTGATTGTCTCAATAATTTATCAGTAAAAACATACCTCAACAGACTCAATAATTTCATCAATGGTCTTCCTTTCAGTCTGATATAGAAAATCATCCATGATTGAATAAGTTGATTGGCTCGATATTTGGCTGATCCTCTGAGAATAAGACTCTTCTCCATTGAAAAGTCTACATGTGAAAAAATATAATGCATATCTTAACATGTTTCTAAACTCATATTTTTTCCTTGATGTAATTATTTGGAAATAAGATGCAGTAATTACTTGTTTCTAAACTCAATAGCAACCGCAACATCTGGATTGATCATCAATTTTGTCCCAAAATAAGCATTCGATATCTTAACCTCATCTGCAATTAACAAACCATAATTAAGAAAAAAAAATTATGTTTTGAGTCAAGAAATATTTATTTGACTTGTATCAGTAAAGTATGATTATTTAGTTTATTATAGGAAAGAATATTATACCTTTAAATATTTTAACACGACATAACTGTAAAATAATAATTATGGGCCCTGGTATTTCCTCCATCATATAGGAATGCATTTTATCTGCAAATTCACCCCATAAAGTACAGGATAATTTGTTCTTCCTAAAATAATATTTGTTTTGAATGTTATTTTTTTAAAAAATCAGACAATCAATAAAAATCAATTTTAGGATAGAAACATTAATGTCAGCCATATTATTGCAACATACTCTAAGTCCTCAAGCAAAATATCCATTCTTCGAGTTTTTTTCCCTTTAGTTTCACTCTCAATTATAACGCCTTTCCCAACAACCTCACCAATAACATCTGCAGAAGTATGAGATAGTAATTGTTAAGATCATAAATATGTGTTCTAAGACTTTACTACAATAATCATGAAAACTTACCAACAAAATATGTCTCATCTTTTGCTAAAATAATTTCAGCAAAAGGCATAAATACAAACCCATCTCTTGGAATGTTGGCATGAGCACATACAACCACAGAGGTTTTTGTCATAAAGTTCAACATGTACTTATGCTTTGTTGTTCTATACTTGCCGTTATTGTATCCAACAATAAAGTTAGACATCACATAGTCAACACCTTCTTTCAGGATTGATTTGAACATGCTCAACAGCTGCCGCTTGATTGTGGCATGTATCTTTCCTCCCTAATGACATAATGTAAAATACCAAATTATGTGACAATCTCAAGAAAAAAAAAAGACTGATAATGAAAGAAGGACCAATCAACAAAATACCCTTTCATCCATAACAACCATCTCAACTTTATTGATTTCAATAGGATTAACATATCCCGATACTTCCCACAATCGAATGATCCGAACCTTTATCCTCCAATCAGTTTTGTGATCAACATTGATTTGATCAACAAAATCAATTTTGGATGCCATTGTTCTTCACCTAGCAAAAAAAAATTTCAAAACAAAAAAGAGTTTAGCGAATAAATGACAGGAACATAAGTGGGAACTGAAGAAAAAAAGTTTAGAGGTTAGATAATAGATGACTTAAGATAAAAAATATTATCAGCTAATCACTATAAAAAATAATCTTAGATTTATGTGTGTGAATTTATGTGTGAGTAAAATTTTGTGTGTAAATTTTATGTCTTGGATGTAGCCACAGGATGTCTCTTAGTCCAGTGTTAAGCATAGGTTTATCATTACAAAGCCATATAGTTCAATCTAGAATACTATTAAAAGTTTTAAATGATCAGGTTTGAGGTTGATTTATAAAACATTGTAAGGTTATTACAATGTGTGTCACAACAAAAGGTCATAAACAATCCCATAGAAATAGATTCTCGGAGCAATGGCTCATACCTTAAATATCAAACAATAGGGAGAAAGGGTTATCTCAAAATAAAAAGAACGTAAAGAAAAAAAGAAGAAGAAAGAAAAGTAAAAGTAAGAAAGAGAAGAAGGAGAAAGACTTGGATGAAGTCATCAGTACCTTTGGAACAGTTATAGAATGATGAGGGTAAGTAAAAGAGAAGCTGTTATTTAAAAAGAGACGGAAACTTGAAGATCTTTTTTTTTTTTATGGGTTGATTTTTGTCTTGCTGTTTTAATGATATCTTTATGCATTTTTTAATGTGATTGTGTTATTTCCAATGACATTGTAGTATTTTAGGTATAGTCAAAATATTCAAATTTGAGAATAGCATTCTTGTTATAGGGATATGTGATCTATAATTATTAACTTGACTGAATAATAAATGTAGTTATTATTGCATAAAGAAGCTTATTCTTTTGTTATAGGGATACGTGGTCTACAGCTATTAAACCAAGTGCTATTGTTATTAGTTGCATGGGTTGGTGTGCTTTCACAGTGGAGTTCAAAGTAGAGAAAGATCACAGAAGAGCAAAAAGAAAAGGTCATAGCTTCCCAAGGAATGGCTTCCAATTACTTTATTAATTCTTTCCTGTGAGAACTTCTAAAATAGCCTTAGATGTGCTATTTATTAATTCTTTCCTGTGATCATTTCTAAAATAGCCTTAGACCCAAAATCCAAATAGAGATGTATCTATATAGAAAATTCATCAGAAGTGAAAAGGATCAGAGCCCATTACCATCTCTGTCTTCAAGTGAAGGAGCAATGGCTTTCTCACTCATAGGTTCTTTGCTCTCTTAATTTGTGTTGGTCTCTTGGCCATGGAACTAAGGATGGTCCCTGGCCTTGGAAGAACAGAGATAGTCCACAGGCTGAGTCCAGAGCATAAGCTAGTAGCAAAGAAGCCACACATCTTTAAGAACATTGGTGTTGCAAACTTGATTAGTTTAGCATATGTCAGAAGTTTTTTTTTAAGAGTAGCATTCTTATTACAGGAAAACATGGTTTAAAGCTATTAACTTGATCAAATAATAAATGTTATTATCTACGTTGCCAAATATCAAATGCTAGTGAGCTTAACCAAAACTATAGCTTCTATTATGCAAAGAGTTTACATAGGTGTAATTTTTGGAGGGAAAAAAATTTATCAAAGAATGACAAGTGGCAGCCATTTAAGCCAGACTATCTTACTTTATATATATATAATAGATAATAGATAATAGATGAGCTGCGGCCGCTGAAACGTGAAAAGGAGGTGATGTTTCAATATATAAAAAGATAAAATAACAGAGAGGGAAGATATAGATGCCATGGCCACAGATGGTGGGATCATGGTGAAGTGATCAGATTCAACATTTTCCTAGTCATTTTCTCCCTCTCCATCGCCCTGGCGTGTTCCTCTTAAATTGATCAGGTCTGGGCATGGTGGAGAAGGGGATGGGAGAGAGACTCGATGATTGGGGCTTGGGAGAAGTGGGGTTGCGTGGTGTTTATGAAGAGAAAGGGGAATGCATGAGTGAAACCGGGAGGTCATTGGGTTTAGAACAGTTTCTTTTTTCTTGATAGACATTAAAAGCCAGGATACAGCATTTGTGCACTGCATATGGTGCAATCAGATTGATATAGAGTACACTATTCAATCACATTAAAATATATAGTCACTATTTTTCAATGTACATTTTATGTCTGTAATTCTATTTTTTTAATTTAAAATTTTGAATGATGAAAATATTTTTTTTCTAAAAAATTTATGATATCCTGTGACTATATTATGACATCCTGCGGTCAAATTATGACTTTTTACGTGTCATAATTTTTTTCAGAAGTTGACATCCTGCGATCAAATTATTATTTTTTGCATGTCATAATTTTTTTTAGAAATCATAAAGAGAGAAGAACGTTTTCATCATTGAAAATTTATGTAATTTTTAAATGATGAAAATATATATTTTTTTTTATGATATACTGTGGGCAAATTATGATATTCTATATGCAGGAAGAAAGTCATAACTTGACTGCAGGATATCATAATATAGATACAAGATATCATAATTTTTTCGGAAGAAAAATATTTTCGTCATTCAAAAATTCAAACAAAAAGATAGAACTGCAAGTATTAAATGTGCGTTAAAAAATGATGATGATGTTACCCATTTAGATGGGATGATATATTTTTTTCGCACCAGATACGATGTATAAAAAATTACTCTAAAAGCCAGTGTCTTACAAAAAAAAAAAAAAAAAAAAGTGAGTGATTAGATGTAAGCGGAGTCGTGTTTGCAGAAGCTACTACAAGTAAAACAAAATAAGCTATGGAGCATGATCTAAAAGCATGCCTGGTTTCTTCAAAAGATATCGATGGGTAAAAAGATTTAAAAAATAAAGTTTTTTTTGAGTTGTTAGTATGGCAAGAAAACTAGCAGTTTGTAGAAATAAAAGTTTCAGATTTGATTAGAATTGTTTAATTTTGGAAACTATAATTTTTTTCTTAGCTTTCTAAATAAAGCATTCGTTAATTATTTGAGCGAATTATGAATTTTGTTTCTATCAATGCATATGCATATGCATATTTTGAGATCTATCCAGACAGATGGAGGAAATAGCTGACAGCGCTTTGAAATTTATGTGTTAGACAATCTAATGGTGATTAATACGAAAGAAAATGAATTTTCTTTCGCACAAAAAAGATACAATCTCAATATGAAGGAGGTATCGTTGATGGAGTGGCACGTGGGACAGCAACAGGTAAAAGATGAGGCACAGGCAAGGAATAGAAGGATAGAGATCAGGAGGGCCAAGGTCTCTACTGCTGCTGCTTTTATAATGTCTAAGATGCCACATCTAAGAATAAAATTTGAAGTAGCCTTTTGCTGTGCGTTATTCTTGTCATTCCTTGCTAGTTCTTTGTTTTTTCATTATTTTAGATAACTCAGGGTAGATGTGATGGTGATACTCTTGAGGAATTTTTTTGATTGGAAAATATATTTCAAATTTAGTAAAACTGATTTGATCAAGAATTTGATTTGGCTTAAGAATAAAGCTTTTGATATTTTGTTTACATTATTTAAGAAGGCACTTCCCTAGGGTAAGACATTACTAATTTTTTTTTTTATGAAGCCAAAAAGATGATTTGGGATTTACACTTGTATTATGAGAGAAAAAGTGATACATGTGTCCATGATTGTATATTGTTTTGGAAAGAATATGCTAATGAGAACTAGTGTATTGCTTTGTGGTGCATCTTGATAGAAATCAACAGAAAACAAAGCAAATTTTGCAAGATCTTCCTCCTCAAGGAGCCACAAAATTTTTTTGCTAAGACTTTGTAGTACTTTTTATTAATTCTGAGGCTTCAAAAGTAGTATATATCTTGAAAAACTACTTTAGAGATGAAATGACATCATGACAAATGCCTTAAAAATGGTGCTTGCAAGCATTTAGCAAATCCTCAAGCATGACAATATTTGGATGAGTTGTATCCATCATTTGTTATACAACCTCGCAATGTGAAACTTAGGGTGGCAAGTGATGATTCAACCTATTTGAAAATATAAATATATAATGTGTATTGTATGTGGCTTGTGGTGTTTATTCCTTATAATTTACCACTATAGTTATGTATAAAACAACTTTTATGTTGGCATTGCTTGTTACTGGTCCCAAAGCTCCAACCAAACATTGATGCATATCTGCAACAATTAATTATGGAGTTAATGGAGTTAGGGAAAAGGTATTTGATACTTCTGATTTTTCAATGAATTCAAAGTTTTGAATACATGTAATAGTCTTATAGATATAAATGACTTTTTTATGTATGGCAATTTATTAGGATGGAGTACTAAAGGGAAGCTAGCATATCTTTACTTGTTCCGGGCATCTATTGGGATTGAAACTAGGTTCAATAGATCAAAGAGGAACTATGAAGGCTCAAATGCTCAATCTCATCATGGTTGGTAGTTTTTGCACAACTTAGTTATACTTTCCAAAATGATAAGGAGGAGAAGGTTAGATTCACACATAAGCTAAGTAGAATGGAGTTGTTACACGCTTATCTCTATATGCTAAAAAAATTCCAAAGAAGCTTTGCTATAGTTAAATGTATGCTCTTTTCATTTAATAAATATAAAGTATGAATTGTAGTTAATATGTAATTTTGTGATAAAAATTGTTGTTTTGTGTAGTGAGTTTGACCAACTGATGGCAAATTCATAAGTTGATAATACTATCCAACTTCAAGATAATCAATTATCAAAATAGTTTAAAAATCATATAAGTGCTATCATCACCCTCTTTTAAAAATCGTATACTATTTAGATAATTAAAAGGAAAAATTATCTAAATTTTATAAAATGATATGCTGATGATCTTTTTTTACTATAATAGGTAACACAATTGTACTTCAAAGAAAATGAATGAGTGAGGAATTGTGCCATTTGGCATGTGATTCAGATTCAATAGTGATAATTTATGAGTGCTACAAAATCAATGGCATTAGAATTTCATACTATGTAATGTAATAATAAAAAGCTAACTCAAAATAATGGAGTTTTTGTTAAGAAAATTGTAGGCACAATGGAGATACACTATTTTGGTGTAGTAACATACGGTAGGAAATAGAATTGTTTTGCCCAATTTATCTAGTGGGTTATTTATAGCGCTAGTAGGAGAATTGAGAAAGACCGTTGTGACTTCATAAATGTGAATATTAAATAAAAATTAAATACCAATCAGCTATACGAGCTGGCACATCAAGTGGCTTCAAAGGTGCTAGCATATCAAGTGTCCTTTTAGTTCCCTGCCTTTTTTATTCCTGGCCCAAAAATTCTCCATAGAAAAGATGTTTTTAATCCATTCCATTGATCTCTAGTTAAGATACATTATCTATTTTTAATTTGAATGATGCTAACCATACAGGTCTTTGTCGTTTTTTTGCTTTTATTAGAGAGTAGTCTGTTGATCTCGACGTATCTTCTGCTTCATGGGCTTCCCCTAGCTTGCAATAGGAAGGATTGTGCTATGTTTTTCAGTGTCCTTATTCGGCCTTTGTCGGTTACAATGACATGAACGACGGCAGCTGCCTAGCTACCTTCCCATATAAAAGCCAGACATTTATTGGCTGGTCCAATCTTTCTTCAGTAGGTCATTCCATGAAATGCATATCATGCCACATTACCCAACCTATGAAATAGTAAACTTGGTTTTAAATAACTATGCTGAAAATATAAGCTCTTGCTACTCACAGGTTGATATGAAGATCATAAGCCGAAGAACTTACTTTAGAGATTGTGAATTAGTGAACCAGTTTTGTCCTAGCTCCTTAGGTAAATGTCATACATTGCCTAGGATGTTGGCTTTATGCTACTTATTTTGCCGTCATCCAATGTTGCATTACAGTGTTTGTCAGATAATACCATGCTCAGAAGGCATTTTAGAGATTTCACTATGATGGGATGATGGGTTGTTGGTTAGTCTTATGAAGTCGATCTCCTTATATGCTGTTTGGTATGTCACCGGTGATGTAATTATTAGAGTGATATGATCACTGGGATGATATAAATACTGAGATGATGTACAAATACCAGGATAATATGTGATCATCGTGTTTGATATATTACTGGAAACAAAATTTCATTGTGTTTGGTATATCACCAAATAGTGATAGTGATAATATATAAAATACCATAAATAACCTTATACATTAGTATATAATAATTACTCTACAACTTAATTAAATATTTTTTATTCACAACTCCTCAAAAAAATATATAGCAGTAGTAATAATATTATTTATTTATTTATTTTAAAAATTTATTATTATTATTATTATAGATATTTATTTGATGAAGTTATTAAATGATATTGTAATAATATTATATATAATCAGACTTGACTAGGCTCAGCCAATTTTAACCATCAATATTAGGGCTGCCCATTAAGAATGATTTAGCCCATCAAAATAAAATGAGAAAAAGAAAAGCACGAAGGATTTAGCATGATCGGTCCATATCAATTAACCATATCTACCTATAGAAAAAAATAGATATCTAATAAATAAATAAAAGATATTCATATTATTTAGTTAAATCCGTCAATAAAAATAAAATTGACATCTAGTAGATAGGTATCTATAGAAAAAGATGATGAAAAATTTTATTTTTTTTTTCAATTTATTAATTAATGATATTTTTATCTCAAAATAATTTCAGTACATCACCAATATCCGATGATGTGCAATCATCTGGGATATGTGTGATGATAGTATCACTATATTGTACAGTGATGTCATCACTGAATTTATCATCGAATCCTTTATCACTGGATGTAATTTTACAACACTAAACAAAATGATCATATTATCTAGTTCACATCATTGGGATGATATGAAATATCATCTCCTACCAAACAGCTGCTTAGGTAAATGTCATACATTGCCTAGGATATTGACCTTATGCTACTTATTTTGCTGGTTGCATTACAATGTTTGTCAGATAATACCATGCTCAAAAGGCATTTTAGAGATTTCACGGTTATGGGATGATGGGTTGTTGGTTAGCCTCGTGAGGTCGGTCTCACAAAACTGACTCCCCACAAGTTTCGCTGTTTGCCAGCCCATGGCACATGGGAGTAATCATCTCCTTGGTACATATCATCCAACGAAAAAACGCCACTGTTTCAATGGCACAGCAAAAACTGATCGCTGTCCTACTACCTAACAACAAATATTTCTAGATGAATTGGCCCCAATAGAAATCCCTTCAATGTTCGAATAGGCTCTTCTGTATACGCTAAATGGACTTAATGGAGCAATTAATGTGGCATTAAAGATCGAGACAAAACATGGTAAGTTTATGACTAGGATTGGATCGGATTCTTCCAAAAATTGCGTGCTCGTGGTTTGAGTGTCAATGTTCACGTTCAGTCATGTCTAACATTAATGTCATTTCAGTTTTATAGCATTAAAAGTATTTAGAGATGATAAACTCAGATGAAGCCAAGATGAAACGCAAACTAGCTACTAGGCCTGTTAAAGGCCTACACCAGAAAGTGTTATATATACTCAAAGTGCATTAGTTTTCATTGAACTACTTTTGATTGTGTCAAACTGCATGAAGCTGCTCCAGATTGTTTTAGTTTATGGTATACAATCCACTCCCTATAGTAATCATTTGAAAATGTATTGCTGATTTTTATTTTATTCTAATATTGCCATGGAACTACCATTGATTGGCTAATCCTAACAATTTGAAAATATAAATTTTAATATTAGCACAAGTAAAGGAACTTAAATAGCAGCATGATAAAGAAATGATTTATGATGAGAAGATATTTATGGATATTTTTGGCCCAGATAAATATGATCGTTTTTTCTTTTTTGTAAAGGAATAGATCTAACTCAATCTACTTTGCAATTTATTCAAGCTTAGAATTTAAAGAACATAGTTGAAAATGTAAATCTGATGAGGCAGCAAAAAAGCCGAAAGTGCTGAGATAAGAATTGAACAAATTGAGAAAAAAGCCCAAATTATTGTATCAAGGCTTGAAACCATTAAGAAGAAATTATATGATATAAAAAAAATTGAGGAGACAAATAAAGAAATGCAAGACCAAGAAAAAATTGTAACATTAAAGCAGAGGGCCCAATCAAACCAAACAAACTCAATTTTCTTCCCAACGAATAAATTTTTGTCGTAACATTAAAGCAGAGGGCCCAATTTTTTGTTTTACAGCTCAATGATTATCATAAAGATTTTTTTTTTTTGCAGATTCACTCATCGTTTTTTTTTCTTTCCTGACAATTTTTTTTCCAACGGATTCCGACAGACAAAAAATTCATTAAAAAAATCAATGTTTTTTATTATTATTTTCTACCGAATTTCCTTCTGGGAAAGCTTTTTTTTTTTTTTTTCTTTAGCGTCGATTTTCACGCATAGCTCGAGAGCTTTAGCTTTGTCAGAAGTTGTCGCTATCCACCGTTCAATGAAACCGTTGTAGGTCACCCCACCAAATCCACTCCTTTGCGGAAAGCGCACGTGAATCACACCCCCCTCCACCCCACCCACCCCCGTCCCCGAACCCTTTTCCCAAGTAATATATAAAAAAAAACTTAATTATCAAAATAATTTAAATTTAAACTTATTTACTAATGTGATACAGAAATAATAAAATATTATTTTGAATGATATTTTATCATGCCACGTCACCCCCCATTTTCTCCTCTATTTTTCACGTAGACTAGATGAGAAAAAATAAAAAATAAAAACGCCATTTGAAATGACGTTTCTAAAAATACCATTCCAAACCGCGTCTTTAAAAACGCCATATCATTTGGCGCTTTTAATTATTTCTCCTCAAAAAAAAATAAAAAAAATAATAAAAAAATTAAAATTAAAATTAAAATTAAAATTAAAATTTTAAATTTATAAAAAAATAAAAATTATAATTTTGATAAAAATAAAAAATATCATTTCAAATTAGTATCTCCATTTCAAATTATCTTTTAAAAAAAACTAAAAAAATAATTATAAAAAAATTAAAAATATCATAAAAAAGTATTGAAAAGAAATAAAAATTATAATTCAAAATATTAAGAAATAAAAATTTTAATTTTAATTCAAATAAAAATCATCATTTCAAATTACAATCTCCTTTTGAAATTAACTTTGTTAAAAAAATATCATAAAAAAATAAAAAAATTTATTAAAAAATAAAAAAATAAAAATTATAATTTGAATAAATTTTTAAAAATAAAAATTCAAAATTTAATTAAAATAAAAAATAAATTTAAATTTTTTTCTTCATTTAAAATTATTTTTTTTAAAAAAAATATGTAAAAAAATATTTAAAAAAATCTTAAAAATTTTAAAAAATAAAGAATACCATATGTTGGGTATAAAAGTGACCACAGCCGAAGTCCTCCGTAGGATCAATGGCGGAGCCGGACTCCGCCAACAGCAGGCAGGCTCCGCTCGGACTCCTACGGGAGCCGGGCTTCGTCCTCAACTCCAACGGCAGCAAGCGGCCCTCGTCCGGACTCCTACAGGAGCTGGGCTCCGCCAACACGCCAGCAGCAGACTCCACCCGGACTCCTACGGGAGCCGGACTTCGTCCTCAACTCCAACAGCAGCAAGCGGCCCTCGTCCGGACTCCTACAGGAGCCGGGCTCCGCCAACACGCCAGCAGCAGACTCCACTCGGACTCCTACGGGAGCCGGGCTTCGTCCTCAACTCCTACAACAGCAAGCGGCCCTCGTCCGGACTCCTACGGGAGCCGGACTCCGCCGACAACATCAACCACAAGCAGGCTTCGCCCGGACTCCTACGGGAGCCGGGTCCCGTCCTCAACTTCAACCACTGGTAAGCATGGTCCAGACTCCTACGGGAGCCGGACTTCACCCCTAATCTTGATTGCAGGAAGACTCCACCCGGACTCCTACGGGAGCCGGGCTTCGTCCTCAACTCTTACAATAGCAAGCGGCCATCGTCCGGACTCCTACGGGAGCCGGACTCCGCCGACAACATCAACCACAAGCAGGCTTCATCCGGACTCCTACGGGAGCCGGACTCCGCCGACAACATCAACCGCAAGCAGGCTTCGCCCGGACTCCTACGGGAGCCGGGTCCCGTCCTTAACTTCAACCACTGGTAAGCATGGTCCGGACTCCTACGGGAGCCGGACTTCACCCCTAATCTTGATTGCAGGAAGACTCCACCCGGACTCCTACGGGAGCCGGGCTTCGTCCTCAACTCCTACAACAGCAAGCGGCCCTCGTCCGGACTCCTACGGGAGCCGGACTCCGCCGACAACATCAACCACAAGCAGGCTTCGCCCGGACTCCTACGGGAGCCGGGTCCCGTCCTCAACTTCAACCACTGGTAAACATGGTCCGGACTCCTACAGGAGCCGGACTTCACCCCTAATCTTGATTGCAGGAAGGCTCCGCCGGACTCCTACGGGAGCCGGGCTTCGTCCTCAACTCCTACAACAGCAAGCGGCCCTCGTCCGGACTCCTACGGGAGCCGGACTCCGCCGACAACATCAACCGCAAGCAGGCTTCGCCCGGACTCCTACGGGAGCCGGGTCCCGTCCTCAACTTCAACCACTGGTAAGCATGGTCCGGACTCCTACGGGAGTCGGACTTCACCCCTAATCTTGATTGCAGGAAGACTCCATCCGAACTCCTACGGGAGCCGGGCTTCGTCCTCAACTCCTACAACAGCAAGCGGCCCTCGTCCAGACTCCTACGGGAGCCGGACTCCGCCGACAACATCAACCGCAAGCAGGCTTCGCCCGGACTCCTACAGGAGCCGGGTCCCGTCCTCAACTTCAATCACTGGTAAGCACGGTCCGGACTCCTACAGGAGCCGGACTTCGCCTTTAACCCTGATCGCAGATAGAGTTCGCCCGGAGCCGGATTCCACCCACGACCCCAACTGCAAAAAGGACTCTGCCCAGACCCCTACGGGGGCCAGAGTCCGGCCACTGCCGAACTTCAGCCAGCAGATCAGCACTCCCAGGCCACAATCACGGCTATGATCCTGCCCCACTTACTGCGGCAGATCTTACGCAGCCCCATCATTACCCGACAGGCTGTATCAACGGCCATAATTCTGCTCCACCCATTGCGGCAGACCCTACGCGGCCCCATTATCCTCTGGCAGGCTGTATCAACGGCCATAACTTTGCTCCACTCTCTGCGGCAGACCCCGCGCAGCTCCATTACTGCCTGGCAGGCCACGACAAACGGCCCTAACTCCGCTCCACCTCCTGCGATGGATATCGCACGATTCTCCCATCCACGTGGCACGCTCCAGCAATGACCACGAGTCCACTCCACTACTCTTCGTCGCATATTCTGCCTGGCCTCTGGGCAGCCCACTACGAGACGGTTACAAACGTCACCATCAGTCCGTTACCTCCTCCGCCTATAAAAGGGAGGACTCAGATACGTTATTCTATAAGCTCATTTCTTATCTCAAAACTCTGCTAAATTCTCCATTCGAGCGCTCCATTCTTGTTGAGGCAGAGAACTGACTTGAGCGTCGGAGGGTCTTGCCGGAGCAACCCCACCTCCGGTTTAGACTTCCTTTGCAGGTCCCGGCGGCGACCGCGACTTCCCCGACTCCAGCTCATCCGGCGCCAGCGGATTTTTGCACCAACACCATAAAAAAATGAGAAAAAAATTAGAAAAAATAAAAATTATAATTTTAAATATAAAAAAATAAAAATTTTAATTATAATTCAAATAAAAACTATCATTTCAAATTACTTTCTCCATTTCAACATATCTTTTTTAAAAAAATATCTGAAAAAAATTGTTGAAAAAAAAATAAAAATATCATAAAAAAAGAATTTAAAAGAAATATAAATTATAATTCTAAAATTTAGAATTATATTTCTTTTATTTTTTTAAAATTTAGAATTATAATTTATATTTCTTTTAAATTCTTTTTTTATGATATTTTTATTTTTTTTCAATAATTTTTTTCAGATATTTTTTTAAAAAGATATTTTGAAATGAGGAAAGTAATTTGAAATGATAGTTTTTATTTAAATTAAAATTAAAATTTTTATTTTTTTATATTCAAAATTATAATTTTTATTTTTTTGATTTATTTCTCATTTTTTTATGGTATTCTTTATTTTTTAAAATTTTTAAGATTTTTAAGATATTTTTTTACATATTTTTTAAAAAAATTAATTTTAAATGAATACAATAATTTAAATTTATTTTTTATTTTAATTAAAATTTGAATTTTTATTTTTAAAAATTTATTCAAAATTATAAATTTTATTTTTTCTTTTTTTAATAATTTTTTAATTTTTTATGATATTTTTAAAAAAAATTAATTTCAAAAGGAGATTGTAATTTGAAATGATGATTTTTATTTGAATTAAAATTAAAATTTTTATTTTTTTAATATTTTGAATTATAATTTCTATTTCTTTTCAATACTTTTTTATGATATTTTTAATTTTTTTATAATTATTTTTTAATTTTTTTTAAAAGATAATTTGAAATGAGGATACTAATTTGAAATGATAATTTTTTTATCAAAATTATAATTTTTATTTTTTTATAAATTTAAAATTTTAATTTAAAATTTTTTAAAATTTTTTATTATTTTTTTCTTTTGAGAGAATAATTAAAAGTGCTAAATGATATGGCGTTTTTAAAAATGTCGTTTGGAATGGCGTTTTTAAAAATAATAAAATATCATTCAAAATAATATTTTATTATTTCTATATCAAATTGATAAATAAATTTAAATTTAAATTATTTTGATAATTAAAATTTTTTTTTTATATTACTTAAGAAAAGGGCTCCCCGTCCCCCAACCCAAAAAAAAAGGAAGTAAAAACGGCAATAACAAAACAAATCAGTTTAACATTTGCCACGGTTGTATACCAAATGGCTTGAAGAAAACAACCATATGTCACGAACGCAAAGTCCTTTTTTTTTTTGTTGGGGGGTTGTGGGGGGGGGGGGGGCGCGCGCGGTGGGGGTGTAGAAACGCAAAGTCCTTCCATGAGCAAAACTAGCTACTGATGAATTCTACTAAATAGATAAGTAATTTAAAATGACAAGCATGGGATGGTCACATTTGAAGGAAGAAACCCTTTACAGAGGACTAACTGAAATCTGACCTACGTTTAAAGTAAAAGCACTGAAAATTGGAGTCCAGCTAACCTCAATAAGTAATGCGACACATTCCTACTTAACCGTAGGATGGTACTGTCACTCACAGTGTCCTTTTTACTGTCCCGAATTTGATCTCGTCTAAAGTACACATATCTATGACCAGGTTCAAAATGGTGAGTGACCAAACTATGTTCCGAGCAGTAAAAGGAATGAGTGAATTTTGTATAGGCAAATACTTTGGTGCCTCCTTATATACCACAAGGCCGAAGTCAAAAGGTTCTTCATCTAACATAGAACGCAGGAAGCAGGAACTCGCTGGATATTCCATATGCTGGAGCAGAACATGGGCAGCATATATGATCTCGGAAACTGATGCTTCTCTGTTTGTCACTGTTGAGAGAAAAAATTTTTAAATTACATTTAGTGTATTAAATCAAATTTATTAAAAATCACACCTCATGTTTAAAATTTTTAATTTTTCAAAATAAATTATATATATATATATTATAATATATAATATATAGTATATTAAAATATATTATATATATAATATATAATATATTATAATATAATATATAATATATTATATATGATATATTATATATCATATATAATATATAATATAATATAATATATTATTATTTTTAGTATTTTTATTTTTTTTTCTTCCTTCTTCTTCCCTCGCACTCTACAACCCCCCTAATCCCTGGCCATCCCACCCCGGCCCCTTGGCCGTCCGCCCCCGGTCGCTCGGTAGTTGGGTCTCCGGCACCTGCTCAGCCCTCCGATCGTCCGCATCACCCTCTGCACCGTCTCTTGGCCCCTCGGTGAATCTGTACCCCATGTCCTCCGCAGCCATCTCCATTGTCGTCTTCACCCAACCCATGCTGTCGCCCTCGCTCGCATCGCCAGTCCTCCACATCCCACCCTCATGGTCCCCCGTGCTGTCCTGTGGCCACCCGCACTGCCCGTTGACTACTTACGTTGCCCCCGTAGCCTCTCTTTCCATGTGGAGACCACCGAATCTCAATAGACCGACGGTTTCTCCTTGATTGCCGGTGGCTGCCATCAAAGAGACAACGGCAGCCCGCTGATCGGCTGGATTCCGATCGTTGCCAGCAGGAAATGTAGAGGAGGGTGTCGGTTTTGGCCCTCTCTCTTTTCGCTGCCCATCGTGAGGAAGAAGACCGTGAGATTTTTTGAAGATATTTTTATCCTAAAAAAATATTACTAGATTACCAAGGTAATGGCAATATGGATAGCCACCTCTTTTCTTAGTAATCTAGATTACCTCATAGAAGGTAATTTGGATTATCTGATAATCTGGATTACCAATTCAAAAAATATACTAAATATGGTAATTTGGTGGGGTTTTTTTAAATTACCAATGATTTGGATATAGATTGTCAGCTACCAAATGTAACTTTACAGTCTTACCAAATAGTCAGATCGATGAATGAAGTGAGATGATCATAGGGTGGAAGGGGTCACAAAATTCTGGGCATAATTTGGCTACTTGGCATTTCCTAGGAGCGAAAAAATCTTGCTAAAAGACAGAATTAAGGGAGGCAGGAGGTTTAAATCAATGGGAACATTTATTAGGCAAACCACCAAAACTATCGCTATTAAGGTTGCTCTCTTATTTTAATTCGTGGGCTCACGAGAAAAAACTTTATAAAGTGTCGGCATTCTTTATCTTGTATTCGGCTGAGATCACGAGAGAGAAAATAAATAGTATTGGAGTGGTAGATGGTCCTCATTCATCATTTTATTCAAAAAATTTTAAAAATAATAGATAAAAAATAAGAATTATCTATCCATCTTGACTCATCAATTTGTAATCTTTTAAATTAGAGAGATATAATAAAAAATAGATGGAACAAATAAGAAATAGATTTATGTATAATTAATTCATAAACTAATTAATTTAGTTTAATTTAATATATAATTATAGATTCATCTATAAATCCTCTCATTTCTTCCTATGTCAAATAAAAAAGGAAATCATGATCATCCATCTTTACATATATTATCAAACATATGAAAGGATGGATGGAAAATCTACCCATCCTTTTCCATCCTTTCTTGCCCATATATCCTTTTACTGATCTATCCTTCGTTCCAAATGGGGGGTAAAAACTCCAACTATAAACTGACACGGTGCGTTCTGAACGCTCCGGCATAGTAGAAGCTGGCAGCTTCATCCATTCCTCGTCTTCTTTCCACAAGTGGATGGCTCCCATCAAGGAATCTCCTCCACTTCTAAGAAGCCTCTTGTTGGGTCTCTGCACGGTCTTGTTGGCATCCAACTTCTCCAGTGCTACCCCACAGACAGAAAGAACCGTTGCCGTGATCGGCAACAGTGAATGCTTAGATTGTGCACAGAAAAGTATCAAGAACGAGGAAGCATTCAAAGGTACGTCTTTCAAGCAACGCTATTAACTGAAATAACAAGCCTTCTTATAATTTTACCTCTAAAATACTATGATCAAACTGCTACTAACGAGATCAAGAGTGGAATACTTGGTGCATCTCTTACTGCAGTGCTAGTTTTTAACATCTTAAATCACTGGGTCACTTGAACCAGCTAAAGTGTGATATTTGGTGCATTTCTTCAAGCAGGGCTTCACGTAGCCATCCAATGCAAAACTGGCAATGGGTTCTACGAGACCAAAGGTGTAGGTTTGCTCGACAAGAGTGGAAGCTTCGACGTACAACTGCCGAGCGGCATCCTCCGTGATGATGGGGAGCTGAAGGATGAGTGCTTTGCGCAGCTCCGCAGTCACTCTGAAGCTCCTTGCCCTGACAATAATGGAGTGGATCAATCTAAGATCGTGCTGAAATCTAAAGAGAGTGGAAAACACACATTTGTTGTGGCAGCGGGGAAACTGTCGTTCTCATCGACATGCACGTCGGCATTCCATTTCAAGCTCCCTCCCAAGTTGCGTACACCCCAAAAGCCACCGACCCCAGTCCACAAACCGCCACCGGCCAAAAAGCCATGCCCGCCGCCCAAGAAGCCATGTCCACCGGCTCCCAAGAAGCCATGCCCACCGGCTCCCAAGAAGCCGTGCCCGCCGCCCAAGAAGCCGTGTCCCCCACCGCCCAAGAAGCCATGTCCACCGGCTCCAAAGAAGCCGTGCCCGCCCAAGAAGCCATGTCCACCGGCTCCTAAGAAGCCATGTCCACCGGCTCCCAAGAAGCCATGCCCGCCGCCGTGCCCACCGCCATGCCCGCCTCCATGCCCCCCGCCATGCCCGCCGCCATGCCCACCGCCATGCCCGCCTCCATGCCCGCCGCCATGCCCACCGCCATGCCCGCCTCCATGCCCGCCGCCATGCCCGCCCAAGAAGCCATGCCCACCGGCTCCAAAGAAGCCGTGCCCGCCCAAGAAGCCATGCCCACCGCCTCCAAAGAAGCCATGCCCACCGGCTCCCAAGAAGCCATGCCCGCCGGCTCCCAAGAAATGCCCGCCGGCTCCCAAAAAGCCATGCCCTCCGCCATGCCCCCCGCCATGCCCGCCTCCATGCCCCCCGCCATGCCCGCCGCCATGCCCCCCGTCATGCCCGCCTCCCAAGAAGCCATGCCCGCCGGTTCCCAAGAAGCCATGCCCGCCTCCCAAGAAGCCATGCCCGCCGGTTCCAAAGAAGCCATCCCCGCCGGTTCCTAAGTAGCCACATCCTCCAATTCCAAAGCTAGAAACAACTTCCTCCAATCCCCAAGCCGCCGCCTCATATCCCTTATACCATCCACACCCCAAGTGCCCTCTTATTCACACTTCCTCCAATTCCGAAGCTCCCTCCCTTCTGCCATCCTCACCCAAAGTTCCAGTTCCCTCTCGAGCCAAATTTCTACAAGAAAAGCCTCCAATAATCTTTCCCCCGGTCAAGGAGCACCCGATACCGGAAACTTATTTGGAAGCTAGTGATGCCATCGTTTCTTTGTACTCTGTTTTGGTTAGTTACCCTTCCTGTTTTGAGGATTTCCTTGGTGGTGCAATAAAGCTTGCTCTTAAGATTGTTTCGAGTCTTGGGTGGGTGACTGTCATCCATTTGTCTAGGACGAATATTTGTGATGTTCTGGTATTTATGTGAGCTTGTGTGATTAGTAATGGTAATAATTCAAGGACTTCTTGCTTTCCGTTTGTAACCTTAAAATTTGCTCTCTGCTTTTTCTGAGTGAGTTGAAGAGACCTACGCTTGGGATACAAGCGGGTAGTTTTCCTTTCGGAGAAGAAAGATCGTCTAGCTTATTACCGGACACAGAAGAGAACACCAGGTCATCCAATTCATGGGCCGGTAGTATTCCAAAATCGTATGTTGAAATAGAGTATTACTAGTTTAGTTGAATGTGAATCCCTTATGCGTCTCCCAACTAGGGTGTTCACAAAATGGTTCAAACAATTTAATTGAATCAGGCTAAATTATTTTTATTAGTACGATCTGATTTGAAAATTTAAATAATCTGATTTTATTTATAATTTTTATATAAAATAATTTTATGATCTTATTTGATTTTATAAAACTATTAGATCAGATCAAATCATAAATTATAATATGAGAAAAAAAAAATTTAAAAAATAAAAATAGTTGTTACACGTTGCCACCGTTGCATTGCATTGCATTGTATTTATAGATACATGATTACATTAGAATATTTTGCTAATTTCAGTTTTTATTTGATTAAAATATATATATTTTTTATATTTTTATATTTTTTATATTATAATATATCAAATTATTAATTAAATTAAATAAATCATAATTCATTGTCTAGTTTGCGCAACAAAATAATCTGATTTGATTTGTAAAATTGATAAACAGTAATTTATTGATTTGATTTAATAATATTTCAAATCAGATCATGTCTGCTAGTTAAGTCGTAGGCATCAAGTAGAGTTTTGAAAGACGGAATGATGTGGGTGTCGGCATTGAGGCTGCCATCGGTGAGGAGGGTGGACAGGTAGGCTCTCCTTTTCGGCCAACCATAGTGAGGGGGTGACAGAGAGATTGGGCCGGGGGGGGGGAGAGAGAGAGAGAGAAGAGAGAGGGATGAAGAGGAAAGATAGGGGAGGAGGCGTACGTGAGAGAGATTGGGCCGGGGGGGGGGGAGAGAGAGAGAGAGAAGAGAGAGGGATGATCCGAGCACGTACGCCTCCCTCGTTGCTCACCATACCGATGGGATGACGGCCATGCTAGCCACGTCCGACAAGAATCGTGTACGGAAAGATGGAGGAAGAAACGAGGGTGCATGCCGGAGGATTTGATTTTTTTTTTTGATAAAATAAGGCACCCATGCATTACGAGTACAAACGCAACCAAGAAGATCAAAAAAAAAAATAATAATAAAATAAAATATTAATAATATAAAAAATTCATCACTAATATTAAATTTTTATTGATAATAATTATTAGTGATTAAATTATCGATACTGATATTTTATCATAAATAATGACGTCGTTGGTAATTTTTTACGACGAAAATTTTTTTTTATCGTCAATAATCGATATTATCGGTAAAAAATTTTCATCGTTAAAATATTTTTTTTTTGAAAACTATTCGCGATAAAAAATTTTCATCCTAAAAAAAGTGATTTGTGGAAAATTATTATGTCACTAATAAAAAATAATTTTAAAAATTATTTACGATGAAATACTTTTATCACTATTAATTTAATTAAAAATTTTTATGAAATTCAGATTTATAAAAAAAATATTAGCGACGTAAAAATTTCATCGTAAATACGATAATTACCGACTGAAATTTTTATCACTACTAAATTAGCAATTATTTACGATGAAACTATTTTCGTTGCTAATAATTTAATATAAAATTTTAATATTTTTAAATTTATTAAAAAATTATTTACGATCAATTATTTTCATCGCTAATAGAATTTTACCAAAATTTTGTCAAAAATAATTCCAAAGCTAAAAATTTATTCATAATTTTTTAAAAATAATTTATGAAAATATATTTTTAATTTGTATTCATAATATTTTTTATTTGTAATCTATAAAATAAAAATAAAAAATTCATAAATAAAGTCATAAATAAATTTTATCATTTTATTATATTAAATTAAAATTATAAGAGGACTGAAATAAAAATAAAAAGTAACATAAATAGGCCGTCAAGTGTCAGCATCTATAGAAGGAGAACGGGCTGGAAAAGGAGAGCACTCGAAAGAGCTCGAACCGGCCTGCTGTTGCCTCATCAGCTACATCATCCGCTCTATCTGCGTCATCCACTCCATCATCTGGGTTTGGAGCAGTTGGTACTCGTCGATCATGCAGCCAACTCATTAGCTCGTTGCTCAGTTCACTGTCGATCCTCAGTAGCTTACCTCTATAACTCCACCAGCCGAATATCGCAGACAGCATGGATGTTAGCCTTTGACGAGCGTAAGGATGAGAGAGCACTGATCCCTTGCCCTAGACCCCTAACATAATAGGGCCTCATACCAAGCACCTGATCATAGATTTTATCATCCGTGGGTGCGGTCGAATCCTTAAGGGTAGGCTGGGATCTGATGCCTATCATACGATCCTGAAAATTAAAGTTATAGCTATTTTAATTTTGTACTGAAAATCAAACTATGAATAAAAAAATAATTAGAAAAACTTACAAAAAACTCCTGACTCTCCATCGTCCACTCCCATGACCGTCACTGGTGGGTTCACTGGTAGATATCAATTCTATCAGGAAGCTTGCCACTTTCTGTATCTCTGTAATTTGAGAATAATTAATTAAAATTTTTTAAATAGTTAGAGAGTTAAAATATGTTAATTAGAAATTACTTACCATATATTCCATATGACGAGCGAATGACCTCGAACTCCCACAATGCGACATGGTCTGTTTCATCCGATTCGCGGTGTTCTGGGTACATCATTTCTATACAGTTAGTAATCAAATTAGTAGATAACAAACTAAATTTAAGAATAAATGATTCAATCATTAAATTCTAAAAAAAAAAAATTTGGATGTGTAACCTGATATGCCGGATCATCGTAATACTGACATACGAGAGCCCAATCATCTATAGTGATGCTGTCATACGGTCGCTGCCATGCTGCCTCCACCCCATGATCCTGCATCACATGGTACCAGTGCTGATGAATGCGATGGTGATACTCCTTGAAATGCAAGCATAAATGAGCATTCACAGCTCATCGCACGTGATCCTCTTCAAAATCAATAATGTTAAATACACTTTGCCAATAACAAATATTAGAAGAATACCGTGCTAATTAAATATTTACAGTATAATTTATTTTACTTGTAACTGGGTGTAGAAAATCTCTCTCTGAGCCCTATAATGTGATGCCAATTGAAAAGCATCACGAAGGCATAGCTGCGGCATATGATTCCCAGCTCGGTCTGCCATGGCTCGCACCATCCCCTAATGGGCCTGGTGTAGTCGGATGACATCTCAATATGGAGATGCTGTCTTGGGTGCTTGCATCTCTAATGCTCTAGAGTGAGGTTCTTCGATGGATCTCACCCTCGCCTCACCATCGATGGAGACTGACCTGAAACAACAATAAATAAATCATTAGTATGATAGCTATCCAAATAAAAAAATTAAATTTTATTATATAAAAAATATAATAATATCACTCGAACCTGCCTCACTCAGACTTGCCTCACTGGGATTTATCAGTGCAAGACCCTTTGGTGACTCTGCTAGTGTGATAGTGGAAATGGGTGAAGGCGCCTCAGCCTCAAGGATAGGCTACGAACGCGAACGTCGTTGTCTATCTCCTGATGCCATACCTGTAATTCTTGATATATAAATAAATATAATATTGAATAATAATAGTAAAAAATAAATTACATTCTAATGAATAGAATTATATCACATACCATTATTGCAAGAGAAGATTTAACAAAGAATATAGATCCACTCATTAATATTCGTATCTTCCTTGATGTGTAGGTCCTCCTCCGAATCACAATAATCGATTAATATATCATTTTCTATCTCATCATCATTTATGAACCGATCGTCATCCTTTGACTCATCAAGATTAACTACAAAATCAGCTTCAATTTCGTTGGATGGTAGATCAGCGCTATTCAAAGGAGCTGTTACAAGTTCTTCATCAATAAGAAACTCAGCTAATGTTTGTTCTTTCTCTTGAAAAGCTTCATCTTCATGTAAATCTAAATTTTAATCTATCTTTAGTTGGGTTGGTATGTCATATACGCCTCTAGGTATTATTTTTTGTACGATATCTCAATTATCTCGATACTTTAGATCTTTTAAATATATTATTTATTTCGTTTGAGTTGCTAATATATACGGCTCATTTGATATCATATTCGTGTAAAGTTTATACTGATAAAATATGGATGGATATGAATATCAATTTTTTTATTGCTAATATCCCACCATTCACACTGAAACAAGAATACAGAATTACTAGACCCATACTTCAATTTTATAATATTCGTCAGTACACCATAATATTCAATCTCTTCTTCTCCTTCATATCCTATTGTAGCAATCTCACTATTCTGGATTCGTATCTCAAGCTCTCTTGTGTGAAATCTTATTCTTCCAATGATACAGGATGCGTAGTGGTTAACCCTTTGATCCGAGCCACATGCTAAATCGTACAACTCATCGATCGCACCATCTTCTTTATTTAAATACTTATATTTCATTTACACCATAACATAAAAAATTATGTTGGTTCAAATAATTATTTCTATAATTATTAAAAATAATGTATTACTAGTGTAACTTACAAGGTCTCTAAATCATTTTGCAAATTTTTTCCTATGTCAATCATCAGCATTCGTATTATTCTCTCTAGATAGTATACTTTTGTGCTCATTGCAACAAGTCATGATTTTTAATTTTACATCGACATAAAAAAATTACTTAGAATATTAAACAGTATGCTAAGATGGTACTTACTCAATGAAATCTTTAGTTTTTTCATAATTATTTAGAACGTAGAAGTATGCCTTGAATAGCTCGTTTACATCCATAAATTTATATCTCCTTCCACCAATGGATCGAACTATTTGTTTAAATATGGATAGTATCAGTTCATTATCACCCCATTCACAATCTGCATTACGATCTGTATGATTAAATCTTATTTCAATATCGTCAAGATACATCGAGCAGAATATGACACACTCCGTAGTTACGTATGCTTCCACTGTAGACCCGTCAGGCCGTATTTTATTGCATACATATTTTTTTAGAGTACATAAAAATCTATAAATAAAAATAAATTTAAATTTTAAAAATATATTTACATCTTATAACTAATATAATAAAATACGTATAATTTTTTTATCTTTCAATAAGATACATCCATTGATAATGTACGATACGGCCAAAAGAGCTTCTTTTGGTAGATAAATAGCCAGGTGCACCATAACATCAAAAAATAATGATAATTTTTTTTTTAATTTAAAAAAATAAGCATGATATCCTTCTCAAATTTTTTAAGTGAGTTAATCTTCAATTTTCTGTAACACAGTTCTTAGAAGAATATTCTTAACTCAATCAATGCAGTTTGAATATCACCATCCAAATAGTCATGCATGACCACAGAAAGCAAGTATTGCATCATCACATAGGAGTCGTAACTTTTCAATTTAGAGATATTGCCATCATTGTTGCCAACATACTGCGATATGTTTAAAGCATAAGCATTAAGAAAATTGTATAATTTTGAGCCATCCACAGAAACTCTTCTTTTTCTCACCAAATAGCGAATAACATACAGGTGGCATAAAAAATCTATCACCTCGATGAACTAAATGCAACTCCGGCCTGATTCCTGTTTTCTGCAAATCAAGACGAGCTTTTATACTATCTTTTATTTTTTTTGAATGTTCAATACTGTACCGATGATATTATCATAAATATTCTTCTCAATATGCATAACATCCAGATTATGACGAAGTAGTAGCTGCTTCTAATACAGTAGATCGAAAAAAATACTTCACTTCATCCAATTCAGCTCAGCTTCAGTATGCTTTCGCTTACGAGTATCCGATATTTTTCCAAATTGGATGTTTTCAATGACTTCAAGTTGTTCTAAAACTTCTGTTCCACTTAACTCCTTAGGTGGCGGACGTCGGTCGGACTTATCATCAAAGTATTGGTTGTAACAGATCCTCCAAGAGTGATTATCAGGTAGAAATCATCGATGACTCATGAAGTCTATTTTCTGTCCATACTTTAAATGTAAGGAAGATGCATCTTTATTGCACATTGGACATGCTAGATATCTTTTGGTACTCCATCTAGATAAGTTTTTATTTACAGAAAAATTATTTATGGTTCATAAAATTGAAGCATACAACTCAAAATTCCTTCGACTCACAGAATCATATGTCTGTACTTTATTTTTTCATAGCTCCTTCATATCATCGATTAACGATCGTAGATATACATCAATTTTTTTACCTGATACTTTCAGATCCGAAATCAATAGTGATCTAAAAATAAATAGTTCTTTCATACACTTTCAAGATGACACATTATATACAACTAGCATCACAGGCCACATGCTATAGGAAGTACTTAAATTACCAAAGAGATTAAATCTATTTGTCACTAGATCAAGTCGGATATTATGTGGGTCACTTGCAAAGTGCGGATGCTTTGCATCAAATTTTTCACACTACAGAATCGATCGGATGGCTAAGTATGCTCTCCTCCAGAACCCACTGCTCATGATGCCATCTCATTTCTTCAGCTATCTTTGTAGACATATATAACTTTTGAAGTCTTGAAATCAATAAAAAATATCTCAAAACCTTTTGAGATATCTTCTTTTCTTTCCTATTATCGGTTTTGTACCTAGGCTCACCATATTTCAGACATTCAGTTGCCTATTCGTTGTCCTTATAAAATAATATACAGTTATTTTTGCAAGCATGTATAGGAATATAGCCAAGTCCTAATTTTTGTATGTATATTTTTGCTTTAGAATATGATTTCGAAAGTCTCTCTCCATCGAGAAGAGCTGCTTTAATCAATACCAAATTTTAGTCAAATGACTTCTGACTTCATCGGTTCATGATTTTAATATGAAGCAATTTTATCAAAAATTCTAACTTGAAGAACTTTGCACAATTTGTATAGAGTGGCTCTCTTACATCTCTTAGAAGTTTTGCAAACTATTCAGAAGTTCCTTCTACCTCAAGTTGGATATTGTGTTCATGATCAGAATTGCCTTCAGATGCACTAGTACTCATCCGTATATTAGAACAAATGCCCTGATGTAAATCATCCAATAGTTCTCCTATACCATCATATTTAATCGGTTCAGCAGCATCATTATCATCTTCAGTATCATCATCGTCGTGCACAACTTTATTTGGATCACCCTCCCCATGCCATATCCAGCGAGTATACTTCTTGTCCATACCATAACGTAGCAGGTACTCCTCAACAAGTATTATGTGACAATATACCATATTGATACATCTCTTGTATGGATACTTTATCCGACTAGAACTGTCAGTCTTATACCGTGCAAACTCAATAAAATCTCGAACATCTTTTCGATATTCAGGCAAAAAAATATCTTTGACATTCATCCAACTTTTATTGATATCCATCTAACAACAAACACGAAAATCATTAACAATAAATTTTTTTTTAATGGTATTCATCCGAATCGAATCTCGATCCGAATTTCAGACCGAATCTCGATCTGGATTTCGGACTAAATCCGGATCCAGACACGGATCATTTTATACAAAACAATATGTATTAAAGAATACAGACTGAACAGTAACACAAAAAATCTCTTCCCATCAATTTAATGAAGCAAAAACGCATGATCCTATCCATTTCAAATTATTACTAACAGGTGTGGCCCTATCTTTTTTAGAAAAGTAATAATCTTGTTATTGTTATTAGTTGATATTTTATTTCATTATTATGAAAATTTCGACAGTATCTTTTTATGGTTCTCCAAGTATACGATGTGAGTATGGTGCCTATGCACCTTATCCACCATATACTCAGAGAACAGTGGACAGATAACTATTGACTACCACATAATGAAACAAAATATCAATTATTAATGACAATAAGATTATTACTTTTTCAAAAAATTCGAATATGGGATATCTAAGAGTCGATCTCGATTAAGATCAATTCTTGAACAGAAATCTATGGCTCAATGTAATTTAACTACCATCTCTAAACATACATTCAGAGATAGATTTTTAATTTATCAAAAAAGAGTAACTTTGTGTTGAAAATTTTTTATCAAAAATTTCAATAGAGTTTTCTCATCTTCCAAATTTTTTCTCTCTCATATTCCAAATTCACCAAAAGCAGCACTGTGGAGGCAGTCTTACAGATAGGGCTAGAAGTGGGTCAGGCTGTCAAGAGGCCCATCGGACCGGGCTTCAGACTTGGCCCTACATCATTCATGCCAGGCTCTAGCCAAAAAAAAAGAACCCGTTTGGCCATCAAGCTGGGCTCGGGCAGACATTTAGCCTGACCCAGAGCCGACCCAATTGGGTTCGGATTGATTAACCCCTGTCTCCCCCGACTCCGACCCAATCCACGTTTTAACCTTTATATATATAATACATATTTTTTTTTTATTTTTTTAAAAATATTTTTTACCTAAAAATATTTTTTTGCTAAATATTTTTTTTGCTAAATATTTTTTTTCCTAACAATTATTTTTCTCCTAAATATTTTTTCTTAAAATTATTTTTTCCCTAAACATCATCCACCCGCACCCTGACCCACCCCCACGGTGCTGTCGCCGTCACCCACCCCCCGTCGCTCGCACTTGACCCTTGTGACCCCCGCTCTCGTGGTGCTACTGCCATCACCCACCCCGCACCGCCCGGACTCGATCCCCACGACCCCCGCTCCCGCGGCGCTGCCGCCGTCCCCCACCCCCACGACCCACTCCTCGCACCGTCGCTGCGCTCTCCAACCTCCCATGACTCGGATCCCAACTCGGATCCCGATCAGATCCCGATCTGGATCCCAATCCAGATCGAGATCTCGATTCGGATTTTGACCTCGATCCATTTTGGATCGTGATCTAGATTTGAACTGAATCTCGATCCGGATCCCGGATCGGATAGTTCATATAAATTAAAAATTCTGAAAGATTCGATTAATCCTAGTTAAAATATTAAATCATAATCATAATATTTTATATATATTAAATTATAAAAAAATATATATTAAATTATAGCCAGCAAAAAAAATATATTAAATTATATCAAAAAAATATTTTTTATTAATCGAATAATAAAATATTTAACTAATATTTTATTATTTTATTATTATTTTCCCTCCTCGTTTCTCCCTTCTCTTCCTCCCTCCCCGCCTCGACCGATCTTCCTCCATCGGTGGCTGACCCACACCCACCCCCCTCTAGCATGCCACCCATGGCCTTGCCCCACCCATCGTGCCACCCCCTCCACCCTTCGAATCCCCGGCCCCCGTGTCGCCCCTGGCCGCCCACCCCCACCCTACGAAACCCCCTCCACCCTCTGGCCCCCTGCAATCCCCTCTGCCTTCCGAGACACTACCGTCCCTCCAACCCTTGGAGAGGGGGGAGAGCTCGGAAGGGACGCAACATCGACTTGACATGTAATAAATGTACAACTATTAGTGATGAAAATTTTTATTGCTAAAAATAATTTTTATCACCAATAAGGTCTGTCAAATATTTTTCACTAAAAAAATTTTTTTCTAAAAAACTTTCATCCAAAAAATTTATGAAATAAATTATTAATGATGGAAATAAAGATATGCGCCGTTAATAAGTGTATTAGCAACGAATATACAATTTTTGTCGCTAATAAATACTGTTCAAAAAATTTTTTTCCCTCTAACAATTTTTTCTTCAAAAAATAAAAAAGTTATTTTTAAAATAATTTTATCGTTGAAAATTTTTCATCACTCATAAAATTTTTTTCTATTAATAAATTTTTTAATAATAATTGATTAAAATAATATTTTTAAAATATGATTGTCGATGAAAAATAAATTTAAGAAATAAATATTTTTTTTTAAAAAAAATTCAAAGACTATTTGTGACAAGAATTCAATTTATGTTGCTAATAATTAAAAAAAAATTTCCTAAATTTTTTAAGTCAAAAAAAATCTTTCTAATAATAATTTCATAAAAAATTAATTTTAGATTTTTTTCACCAAAAAAATTTTCCATCCAAAAAATTTAACAAAAAAATGATATTAAAAAATATTCATGATGAAAAATAAAATTAATTTTTTAATCTAAAAAATTTGGGTCTAAAAAAAATTTTCAAAATAATTTCATTGAAAAAATTATTTTTTTATTAATCAAAAAATTTTATATAAATAGTTAATTTATAATTTTTTTTAAATTTTTTTAAAATAATTACATGAAAAATATAATTATGATGAAAAGTTTAATTTACATCGCTAATAATTATTATAAGAACAGCTCTTCGGCTTCCGTAATGGAATGGACACTGTAGGAGATCAATAGTTTAAGATTTTCGATCTTCAAGGAGCTCATCTTTTTTTTGGAGTCCTCATTTCGGAAGTCGGAGTACAAGAATATCACGATGATTCTAAGATTGTGAGAGAAATCCATCAAGATTGAGATTTAGAGGATATAATAGAGATAAAAAGTTAGAGGTCCAGAAGCTCGTATATTGCATGTGAGGATCCAGCTTGGGAAATTCAAGAGAAATTATGTGAGCATCAAAGAGCAATTAACCAGAATCAAAGCAGATCTGCGAGTAGTGCAAGTTGTGTTATAAAGCATAAGCTCATATTTATGCTTTGCATTGCTAGAAAGATGAGTGCTTATATTGCTTATCTTTTCATGATTGAAACTCATACAGAGATATATTTGAGCATCGATCGATACAGGATATACGGTACTTTCGAGATCGTGAAAATCATACTAGATTAATGTACTGCTTAACTATATGGTTTCTTCATGAAAGGAGGCTCCTTTTATACAGCTTAAGACAGACACTCTATCAGAAAATTAATTGATATCAATAGTAACAGTGACAGTGATGAACAGATGAATTTTACGTCGTAAATAAACATATAGCTCATTTCATTCAAAAAAAATTATTTATTCTATTCTGCGAATATCACCCACTTTCATATGATTTTTTTATGTAAAAAATTCGATCTAGATCATGACTCATATTTGTTTCTTTACCATGTAAAAAGATAAAAGATATATACAGCTGCTATAAAAAATAGATGTAGTTGCCTTACACAAAATCAAGAATTTAAATTTTATAATTTTTTTAAATTTTTAATTTTTTAAATATTATCGATAAAAATATTTTTATCATAAATAATTAAAAATTTATGATGTAATTTTTTTTATCATAAATACTTAATTATTTATGATGAAAAACTTTCATCGCAAATAATAAGCAACTTTTGATTTTTTTAAAAAATTTTGATTTTTTAAATAGTGATGATAAAAATATTTTTATCATAAATAATTAGGTATTGATGATGGAAAATTTTTTCATCGAAATACTTGATTATTTACGATAAAATTTTTTATCATAAATAATAAGTAATTTTTAATTTTTTTAATATTGATGATAAAAATATTTTCATCATAAATAATTAAATATTTATGATAAAATTTAATTATTTATGATAGATAATTTTTATCACAAATAATTAGTAATATTTAAATTTTTAAATTTTTCATTTTTTTAAATATTGACAATGAAAGAAAGTTTTTCATCATAAATACTTAAATTATTTATAATAAAATATTTTTATCGTTAATATTTAAAAATTTAAAATTAAAATAAATGATATATTATTTATGATAAAAATATTCATCATAAATAATTTATATTTAAGATAAATTTTTTTACATCACTGATATGTGATTATTTATGATAAAAAATTATTTTTATCATAAATATTAAATTATTTATGATGAATATTTTTTCATCATAAATAGTATTATTGACGATGAAAATATGTTCGTCGTAAATAATTTCATCACAAAAAGACTATTTTCTTGTAGTGAATGTTCCGAAATATTCGTGGCACCTCAGCATCTTAGTCCAAGAACTCCAATATATGCTCAGCCACAAAGGAAACCACCTAGTCGACTGTACTGTTGGCCTCATGGTGACATGCTTGACATTGAGATCAAACGGAGATTTTGACCTTCATCCCTCCCTTTTTGCAATGTCATAAAAACCATGCAAAAGAAAAAAAAAGTGTTTGGCAAGAGCTAACTTCGCAAGTGCAGTGCAAATCTAGTCCACCTAGTAGATCTGAATCAAATCCATATCTTAAAGTGATCACACTTGTGAATGGGGGAGGCCTCCCACTTCACGCATGAGATTGGATCCGATCTACCTAATGAGTTCGATATTTTGGGTTGGGAATGACAAATGCGGACACATGGCACAGATAGCCTTTGACATTTGGCATTTTGGGAGAGCACTGGACTCTCTTTTAATGTATTGTAAGATATGATTGACAAAAATTTGGAAACCTCTTATTGCAATCACTATAAGAAAAGAGTATTTTTATGATGAAATTATTTACAACATAAATATTTTCATCGCCACTAATTGTATCTATGATGAAAAATAAAATTGATCATAAATAATAAAATATTTATGATAAAAATAATTTTTTATCATAAATAGTTGCCTATCAGCAATGAAAAAATTATTCCATCATAAATATATATTATTTATGATGAATATTTTCATTATAAATAATATATTATTTATTTTAATTTTAAATTTTTAAATATTTATGATAAAAATATTTTTATCGTTAATAGTTTAAGTATTTATGATAGAAAATATTTTTTCATCAATAATAAGATTATTCTCAATAAAAATATTTTCATCATCAATATTTAAAAATAATAAAAAATTTAAAAAATTTAAAAATTATAGATTATTTATGATAAAAATATTTCATCATAAATAATCAAGTATTTATGACAATTTTTTTTATCATAAATACTTGAATATTTATGATGAAAATATTTTCATCATAAATAATTAAAAAATTAAAAATTAAAAATAAAAAAATAAAAAATTACTCATTATTTATGATAAAATTTTTTTATCATAAATAAATACTTTTTATGATGAAAATTTTTTTTATCATAAATTCTTAATTATTTATGATGAAAATATTTTTATCGTCAATAGTTAAAAAAATTAAAAATAAAAAAACTAAAAATTACTCATTATTTATGATAAAAATTTTTCATGATAAATAAATAATTTTTATGATAAAAATAAAATTTTCATCATAAATACTCAATTATTTATAATAAAAATATTTTCATCATTAATATTTAAAAAAATTAGTAATTAAAAAATTAAAAGTTGCTTATTATTTATGATATAAATTTTTTATTATAAATAAATAGTTTTTATGATAAAAATAAAATTTTCATCATAAATACTTAATTATTTATGATAAAAATATTTTCATCACTAATATTAAAAAATTAGTAATTTAAAATTAAAAGTTACTTATTATTTATAGTAAAATTTTTTTATCATAAATAATCGAGTATTTATGATAAAATTTTTATTTTCATCATAGATATTTTTATTTATAATGAAAATATTTTCATGGATAATATATAAAAAAATTAAAAAGTTAAAAAAATTATAAAATTTAAATTTTTGATTTTGTGTAAGACAACTGTATCTGTTTTTTGTAGCAGCTGTATGTATCTTTTATCCTTCTACATAGTAAAGAAATAATTATGAGTTATGATTCAGATCGAACTTTTTGTATGAAAAAATTATATGAAAATAAGTGATATTCGTGGATCAGAATAAATAGATTCTTTTGAATGAAATGAGCTATATGTTTATTTATGATGAAAAATTTATCTATTCATCATTGTCACTGTTACTAGTGATATTAATAAATCTTTCTGATGGAGTGTCTGCCTTAAGCTGTATAAAAGGAGTCTCCTTTCATGCAGAAATCATATAGTTAAGCAGCGCATTCTAGCATACATACAATATATGAGCTTTGATGCTCCCATAATTTCTGACGAATTTCTCAAGCTCGATCCTCGTATGTTTGTAATATATGAGCTTCTGGACCTTTAACTTTCTGTCCCTATTCTATTCTTCAAATCTCAATCTTGATAAATTTTTCTTGTGATCTCAAAATCATCATGATATATTCATACTCCGACTTTCGAAATGAGGACTCCAAGAAGAAGACGAGCTCTTTGGAGATCAAAGACCTCAAAGTTTTTGATTTTTTATAGTTTCCATTCCATTATGAAAGTTGAAGAGCCATTCTTATAACAATTATTAGCAATGTAAATTAAATTTTTCATTATAATTATATTTTTTATGTATGTAATTTAAAAAAAAATAAAAAATTAACTATTTATATAAATTTTTTTGATTAATAGAAAATTAATTTTTTTGATGAAATTATTTTGAAAAACTTTTTTGGATCAAAAATTTTTTAGATTAAAGAAAATTAATTTTATTTTTTATCATGAATATTTTTTTAATATCATTTTTTTGTTAAATTTTTTGGATGGAAAATTTTTTGGTGGAAAAAATTTGAAATCAATTTTTTATGAAATTATTATTGGAAAGATATTAATTATTAGCAATGTAAAATGAATATTACTTGTAAATAATCTTTAAATTTTTTTATGAAATTTTTTAATAAAATATATTTGTGACATAAATTTATTTTTCATCAAATTATTTTAATCAATTTTAGTGAACAAGAATTTGTTAATGAAAAAAATTATTAGCTACGAAAAGGTGTTTTCATCAAAAAAAATATTTTAAAAATATAATTTTTTAATTTTTTTGAGAAAAAAATGTTAGAGTACAATTTTTTTTGGGTAATATTTATTAGCAATGAAAACTACATTTCCATCGCTAATAGCCTTATTAACAACAAAATTTTTTTTCCATCGTCAATAATTTATTTTTAGGCAAAATTTTTTAGAGAAAAAAATTTTTAGTGAAAAATTTTTTTGACAGAAATTATTGGCAATGAAAATAATTTTCTATTTGTAATAATACTATTAACGATGAAAATTTTTATCGTTAATAGTTCTACATTAATTGGATGTCAATTCGACGTCCCTTCGTGCGAAACCCTCTTCCTTCCCCCTCTCTCTCCCCTCTTCGAGCTCTCCCCTCTCCTCTCTCCTCTCTTCGATCGAGATCTCCCTCTCCGAGCTCTCCCCCCTCTTTTCCCGCCAGTGAGTGAGTCTCCACCATGGCCATCATCGTTGCCATCCGCACCGTTGCCGTGGGCTTCTCCGACGTCGTCGTTGACGTCCGCCGATGGTAAGGGTTCTTCCCACCATTTTTTTGGTTGATCGGGCCACCCGGGGGCGATAGGGGTTGTGAGGGTGGGGGTGGGTGGCAAGCGGTGACATGGGGGCTGGGGGATCGGGGGGCAGAGGGGGTTGCTGGGGTGGGCGACACGAGGGTGGAGAGGGGATCGGGGGGCGGTCGGGGATGACATGGGGGCGGGGAGGGGGCCATGGGTGGTCAGGGCGACACAGGGCCGTGGAGGGGGTCGATCGACGGAGGGGATTGCATGGGTGGGGGTGGGCGGCTGAGGGCGACATGGGGGTGGAGATAGGGTTGGGGGGTGGTCGGGGGCGACACGGGGGTGGAGAGGGGGTCGTGGGCGTCCGGGGGCGACATGGGGCTGAGGAGAGGGTCGGCCGACGGAGGGGGTTATAGGGGTGGGGGTGGGCGGCCACGAGTGACACGGGGCGAGAATGGGGTCGGAGGGCGATCGAGAGAGACACGGGGGTGGGGAGGGGGCCGTGGGTGACATGGGGCTGGGAGGGGGTCGGTCGGAGAGGGGTGGGTGACGGCGGGGAGGGAGGAAGGAAAGAGAGAAACGAGAGGGGAAAAAGAAAAAAAATAAAAAATAAAAAATAAAAAAATAAAATATTAATTAAATATTTTATTATTTAATTAATAAAAATAAAATCTAGATCACGATTCAAATTGAATCGAGATCGAAATCTAGGTCGAGATCTCGATTTAGATTGGAATCCAAATCGGGATCTAATTAGGATCCGAATTGGGATCCGGATCACAGGGGGTTGGAGAAGGCGGTGGCGCTGCGGGGGGTGGGTCATGAGGGGTGGGTGACGACGGTGGCACCACGAGACTGGGGGTCGCGGGAGCCGAATCCAGGCGATGCGGGGTGGGTGACGGTGTCGGCGTCGTAGGAGCGGGGGCCGTGGGTGGTCGAATCTAGAGCTCGTTTAGAAAAAAAATTTTAAAAAAATTATTTTTAAGTAAAAAAATTAAAAAAAATAAAAAACTATTTATTTATTTTAGATAAAAAATATTTTAAAAAAATAAAAAGCCATCGGACCCTCAAAATTGAGTTTCACATTATTATTTATGTTAATATTATTTTACATGCTCAATTATTTATAGTTTATTTTATATTTATTGCATAAATTTTTTAGTATTACTACTGAAATTTATAAATTTTTTATTATTTCACTAGCACAATACACATTATTTTTGCTTATTACAATTTAATTATTTTATGTACTATTTTGTATGCTTTTGCTTATTATAATTAAATATAAAAAATATTTTTATTTTAGAGAAAATTTTATTAAAATTTTTGATAAAAAAATTTCAATGTAGAGTTACTCTTTTTTGATAAATTAGAAATTAATCTTTGAATGTATATTCAGAGATGGTAGTTAAATTGCATTAAGCTATAGATTTTTATTCAAAAGTCGATCTTGATCGAAATCGACTCTTGGATGTCCCGTATTTGAATTTTTTGAAAAAATAATAATTTTATTATTGTTAATAGTTGATATTTTATTTTATTATATGGTACTCAACAGTTATCTGCCTATTGTTCTTCGGATATATGGTGGATAGGATGCGTAGGTACCATATTCATGTCGTATACTTGGAGAACCATGAGAAGATGCTGTCAAAATTTTTATAATAATGAAATAAAATATTGACTATTAACAATAATAAGATTATTACTTTTCTGAAAGGGATAGGGCCACACATGTTAGTAATAATTTGAAATGGATAGGATCATATATTTTTGCTTCATTAAATTGATTGAAGAAGATTTTCTGTATTACTGTTCAGTCTGTGTTCTTTAATGCATGCTGTTTTATATAAAATGATCCGTGTTTGGATCCGGATCGAAATTTGATCCGAAATTTGAGTCGGGATTCGATCCAAAATTTAGGTTGGGATCCGATTTGAATGAATACCACTGAAAATTTCTTTGTTGTTAATGATTTTCATTTTTGTTGTTAGATGGATATCAACAAAAGTTGGATGAATGCTAGAGATATTTTTTTATCTGAATATCGAAAAGGTGTTTAAGATTTTATTGAGTTTGTACGGTATTAGGCTGACAGTGCTAGTCGGATAAAGTGTCCATGCAAGAGATGTGTCAATATGGTATATCATCACATAATACTTGTTGAGGAGCATCTGCTACGTTATGGTATGGATAAGAAGTATACTTGCTGGATATGGCATAGAGAGAGTGATCCGAATGAAGTTATGCGTGACGATGACGATACTGAAGATGATAGTGATGCTGCTGAACCTATCGAACATGATGGTATAGAAAAACTATTGAATGATTTACATCATGATGTTTGTTCAAATGTACGCATGAGTACTAGTGTATCTAAAGGCAATTCTGATCATGAACATAATATCCGGCTTGAGATAGAAGCGACTTTTGAATAGTTTGCAAAGCTTGTAAGGGATGTATGAGAGCCACTTTATCCAAATTATGCAAAGTTCTCCAAATTAGATCTTTTGATAAAATTACTTTATATTAAAACTGTGAACCGATGGAGTCAGAAGTCATTTGATCAAAATTTGACATTGATTAAAACAGCTCTTCCTAATAGAGAGAGACTTCCAAAATTATATTCTGAAATAAAAATATACATGTGAGAATTAGGACTTGGATATATTCCTATACATGCCTGCAAAAAAAATTATATATTATTTTATAAGGATAATGAACATGCAACTGAATGTCCAAAATACAGTGAGCCTAAGTACAAAATCGATAACAGAAAAGAAAAGAAGATATCTCAAAATATTTTGAGATATTTTTCATTGATTTTAAGACTTCAAAGGTTGTATATGTCCATAAAGACAGCTGAAGAAATAAGATGGTATCATAAGCAACGGGTTTCGGAGGAGAACATACTTAACCATCCGGTCGACTCTATAGTGTGGAAAGACTTCGATGCAAAGCATCCATACTTTGTGAGTGACCCATGCAATATCTGATCTGGTCTAGCGACAGATGGATTTAATTCTTTAGGCAATTTGAGTACTTCCTATAGCATATGGCCTGTGATGCTAGTTGTATATAATGTATTACTTTAGAAGTATTTGAAAGAACTATTTATTTTTATGTCACTGTTGATTTCGAATCCGAAAGCACCAAGTAATGAAATTGATTTATATCTACGATCGTTAATCGATGATCTAAAGGAGCTATAAAAAAATAGAGTACAGACATATGATTCTATATGTCGAAGAAATTTTAAGTTGCATGCTTCGATTTTATGGACCATAAATAATTTTCTGTATATGAAAACTTATCTGGATGGAGCATCAAAAGATATCTGGCATGTCCAATATGCAACAAGGATACATCTTTCTTACATTTAAAGTATAGATGGAAAATATGCTTCATGGGTCATCGGTGGTTTCTACTTGATAATCATTCTTGGAGGATCCATTACAACTAATACTTTGATGGTAAGTCCAATTGATGTCTGCCACCGAAGGAGTTAAGCGAAGCAGAAGTTTTAGAATAACTTGAAGTCATTGAAAATATCTAATTTGAAAAAACATCGGGTACCATATTGGAAGCATTTTTTTCGGACTACCATATTGGAAGCATTTTTTTCGGACTACTATATTGAAAGCAGCTACTACTTCGTCAAAATCTAGATGTAATACACATTGAGAAAAATATTTGTGATAATATCATCGGTACAGTATTGAACATCTCAAAAAAAATAAAAGATAGTACAAAAGCTTGCTTTAATTTGTAGAAAATGAGAATCAGATCAGAGTTGCATTTAGTTCGTCGAGGTGATAGATTTTTTATACTACCTGCATTGTATTCGCTGTTTGGTGAGGAAAAGAAGAGTTTCTATAGATGGTTCAAAATCATAAAATTTTCTGATGCATATACTTCAAACGTATCACAGTGTGTGGATAATGACGACGACTGTATCTCTAGCATGAAAAGTCATAACTCTCATATATGACACAACGCTTGCTTCTTGTGGTCATGCGTGGCTATTTAGATGATGATGTTCAAACTGCATTGATTGAGTTGGGAGTGTTCTTCCAAAAACTGTGTTGTCAAAAATTGAAGATTAACTTACTTGAGAAGCTTGAGAAGGATATCGTGCTCATTCTTTGTAAGTTAGAAAAAAATTTTTCACCATCATTTTTTGATGTTATGATGCACCTGACTATTCATCTTCCAAAGGAAGGTCTTTTGGTCGAGCCGGTACATTATCGGTGGATGTATCCTATTTAAAAGTAAAAAAATTATACGTACTTTGTCATATCAGTTATAAGATGTAAATATATTTTTAAAATTTAAATTTATTTTTATTTATAGATTCTTGTATATTCTAAAAAAATATGTGTACAATAAAGCATGGCCTGAAGGATGTATAGCGGAAGCATACGTAGCTACAGAGTGTATCACGTTCTGCTCGATGTATTTAATCTTGATAAGTCAGAGGATGATGATCAGCTCATAAATGACGATGAGATAGAAGATGATACATATATCGATTATTGTGATTCAAAGGAGGACCTACACATCAAAGAAAATACGAATATTGATGAGTAGATCTATATTCTTTGTTCAATCTTCTCTTACAATAATGATATGCGATATAATTTTATTTATTAAAATATAATTTATTTATTATTATTATTATTTAATATTATATTCATTTATATATCAAGAATTGTAGGCATGGCACTAAAAGACAGATGATGATGTTCGCGTTCGCAGTCTACCCCGAAGGCTGAGGTGCCTTCACTGATTTCCACTGTCGCACCAGCTCCATTGCCAGAAGGTCCTGCACTGGCTAGTCCCAGTGAGGCAGGTTCGAGTGAAGCAGATCCGAGTGAGATAGATTCGAGTAGTATTATTATATTTTTTATATAATAAAATTTAATTTTTTTTATTTGGATAGCTATCTTACTAATAATATATTTATTATTATTTCAAGCCAGTCTCCATTAGTGGTAAGATGAGGGCGAGGTCCATCAAAGAATCTCACTCTAGAGCATTGAAGATGCGAGCACCCAGGACAGCATTGTCGTATTGAGATACCATCCAGCTACACCAGACCCATTAAAAGATGGTGCGAACCATGACAGACCGAGCTGGGCATCATCTACCGCAGCTATGCCCCCATGATATTTTTTGATTGGTGTTACGTTGTACGGGCTCAGAGTGAGATTTTTTACACCCAGTTACAGATAAAATAAATTATACTATAAATATTTAATTAGCATGATATTCTTCTAATATTTGTTATTGGCAGACTGTATTTAATATTATTGATTTTGAGGAGAATCGCATGCGGTGAGCTGTGGACGCTCATTTATGTTTGTATTTTAAGAAGTATCGCCACCACATCCATCAGTATTGGTACTATGTGATGCAGGATCATAGAGTGGAGGCAGTGTGGTATTGGCCCTATGACAGCATTACTATAGATGATTGGGCTCTCATATGCCGGCATTACGAAGATCCGGCATATCAGATTACACATCCAATTTTTTTTTTAGAATTTAATGATTGAATCATTTATTCTTAAATTTAGTTTGTTACCTACTAATTTGACTGCTAACTGTACAGAGACGATGTGCCCAGAACATCGTGAATCGGACGAGACAGACCGTATCGTATTGTGGGGGTTCGAGATCGTTCGCTCGTCATATAGAGTGGATGGTAAGTAATTTTTAATTAGTATATTTTAACTCTCTAACTATTTAAAAAAATTTTAATTAATTATTCTCAAATTATAGAGAGATGCAGAGAGTGTCAGCTTTCTGGTAGGATCGATATCTACCAGCAGACCCACCAGCGACGGTCAGGAGAGTGGACGATGGGGAGCCAGGAGCTTTTTATAAATTTTTTTAATTATTTTTTTTATTTACGGTTTAATTTTTAGTATGAAATTAAAATAGCTATAACTTTAAATTTCAGGACCGTATGATAGGCATCAGATCACAACCTACCTCTAAGAGTTCGACTGCATCCACAGATGATGAGATCTATGATCAGGTGCTTGGTATGAGACCTTGTTATGTTAGGGGTCTAGGGCATGGGATCAGTGCTCTCTCATCCTCACGCTTGTCTAGGGCTGACATTCATGTTGCCTGCGATGCTCGACTAGCGAAGGTGCATAGGTACGCTGAGCAGTGAGCTGATGAGTTGACTGTATGCATCGATGAGTACCAGCAACTCTAGATTCAGATGATGGAGCAAATAATTCAGATGATGCAGCTGATGAGATAGTAGCAGGCCGGTCCGAGCTCTTCTAAGCGCTCTCCTTCCCCAGCTCGTTCTCTTTCTACAGATGCTAACACTTGACGACCTCTTTATGTAGCTTTTTATTTTTATTTTAGATCTCTTATAATTTTAATTTAATATAATAAAATAATAAAATATATTTATGAATTTATTATGTAAATTTTTTATTTTTATTTTTTATTTTTAATTTATAAAAAATATTATAAATATAAATTATATATATATATATATATATTTATAAAGTATTTTTTTAAAAAATATGTATAAATTTTTAATGATAAAATTATTCTCGATGAAATATTAGTCACCAAAAAATATATTAGTTATGAAAAATTGATCGTAAATAATTTTTTTAATAAATTTAAAAAAACAAAAAATTTATATTAAATTAATAATGATAAAAATAATTTTGTCATAAATAATTGATAATTTATTAGTGATAAAAATTTACGTCAAAAATTATCATATTTACCATAAAAATTTTATATCGCTAATATTTTTTTTAAATTTAATTTTTATAAAAAATTTTAATTAAATTAATAGCAATGAATGTGATTCATTGCTACTAATTATTTTTTATTAGTGACGTAATATTTTATCATACATTATCATTTTTTATGACTAAAATTTTTTATCATAAATAGTTTTTTAAAAAAAAATTTAACGATAAAAATTTTTGATCGGTAATATCGATTATCAACGACGAAAATTTTTTTCTATCGTAAAAAATTATCAACGATGTCATTATTTATGATGAAATATTAGCGACCATAATTTTATCGTTAATAATAATTATCAAAAAAAATTATTATTAGCGATAAATTTTTTGCATCGCTAATACCCTGTTCTATTGTAGTGAATAGAAATAATTTTCTTTCTTATCAAACTCAGAATTTAATTAAGTATTTGACATTAAAACATGACATTTTAACATATTCATAAAATCTTAGGGACAAATATCTTGTGGATCTCCCCCGTAAAGTTGAGTTTTCCTCGATGGCTACCCTATCTATTGCAATAGTCAACATGTCTTGTGAGAAGAATATCATAATTTTTAGAATAGGTGGAATTTCACTTGCAAGTGTCTCTATATATTTTCTTTAGTACAATGAGTATGGTGTATATAATTGAATTCTCTTAAGATCTATTTGGCTGGGGTTAATCTGGTATGGAAAACTGAATTCCACATCAGATTACTATATTTAGCATGAAAAATGAAAAAGAGAGATGGTAAAAAAATTGGTAGGTTCCATATTTACTTTCTAAAAAGAATGGGTAAAACAAATACTATGTGGAAATTAGTAATTAATAAATTTTTTAATGATGGTAATACATGACAAAAATATCCCAATAAAATTACATATGTAATCATTGAATTTATTTTTATGTTTTCAAATTCATTCAATAAAAAGCTTTTACAAAAAAATTAAGATGCAGATGACATTATATGAAGAGCTATGTGATTATAGTTATTTATAAAACCTAATTGGAGATGACAATACTAATCTGATATTAAAAAAATTATTTTATGTTGAAGGATATATTTATAAATTTTATCATATTTCTATCCTCCAACCCAACATAGTAATCTTTTTCTAGTGTTATTTTTTAAAATAATTTTTTTGCCAACTAAACATAATAAAAATTATTTTTTTCATAATTATTTTTTCAAATAAATGATTCTCAAAAATTGTTAAATTATCCTACAATTTGATATATCCCAACCAAATAAGCCCTTAGGGTCAGTTTGGATGTTTAAGATTTATATCCTTTGGATAAAATTCATGATGGAAAATGGATTTTAAACTTATAAAATTATATACAAAATCCTATTGAAAAAAATATTTTTTGTAACTAATTATATTCTATGTTTGGATGATAAATTAGAATTTCTCCTCCTCCTACAAGAAAACTGAGATACGCCCACGTGAAAGATACATGGATAAATTAAGGCCTAAAAAATGTGGGGATAGGCCTACACCCATGTTGGTACGTATGTTTGGTTAAATGTGGGTATGTTTGACGTTGGTGTAGCTTATACTTATGTTATTTCTTTCCGTATATGTATCCCTGCTTTACCTACATAACGTCTAACATAGGTGAGAATGTATACGTAGATATAGACATAGTGTACATCTTCCTTTATTAAATATGAGCAACTAAACATACATGAATCAGAATTGATGGGAGTTACCAAAATATGGGTATACATGGGCCTCTATTGTCAATAATAAAATGTGGATATATAATCAACTTTAAGACATTATTGTCCTGTTCAATTTCAAAACATGGATCACCTATAATAATAAGTAAAAATAGAAATGGTGCATTGGTAACTTATTTAAGCATCCTATACCACTGAATAATATACGAAGACTAATAGCTTCAAAGAGATAAAACAACTACAAATAAGATAATCTTTACTATTATATTAAAGAAAACTGAACATATATATTGATAGTCTCAAAAAAATTATCCTAATAATCTTTCTAATTTCATCAAAATTCAAAGAATAAGACCATACACTATCAGATTTTTGATAAAAGAAAGTAAATACTAAAATTTAAAATATGGAATAAATAAGTTCCAACTGATCTCCTGCACTTTATATATAAGTTATAAGCTCACTTTTACTATACCAAAAAAAAAGTAAACTTGAATTGATGATACCAAAAAGTTAACTTTGTAAAATCTGAGAGTCCATCAACTTATGAAGCCATCAGCAAGACAATCTCTATCTTTTCTTTATACCATCTATCATATCCCCAGTCTGAATCTGCAATATATATATATATATATATATATATATATATATATATCATTTTAGAGTTTTAGTCACTATTAAAAATATATGGATATAGACACATACATAATCTTTCTATCAAACAATGTGAGTGCCCACAGCATATTTTATTAAAGCTCAACTTTTGTCCTTTACAAGCAATGGAGCATCAGGCTCAGTTGCACAAGAAACAGAAACCTCACAAAATACATCTCCCAAACTCTTGCCCATCAACATTTCACATTCTAGATATAACCTATAATTAGCCAAATTATCTTATAATCAATTTCAGACCAAGTGAAAGCTTGCTTTAATAGCAAGCATGATTCATAAATCTGTCAATGCACAATACACAAGGAGATAATTCAAATGCAATACGACTAATGCATCTTAATAGTTACACGAACTACATCAGAAACAAATCTCTTTTAGCAATTTGCATGCCGTTGCATCCTTGCTTCCATCAAAGCAATTTCTTTCTTAATGTTTTGTCTTGCAACTCCATTTTGCTTTGAACCACATGAACCTTTAGCAAAACATTTTGTCTAATTGCTCCAAGGGTATATGTTGAAGAACATTAGAAAGGAAAAGAAGAGTATATTTAACAGAATTTGATTTATTTATGAAAACTAAATACATCAAGCCATTTTTGACAATGTAGTTAAGAAGTGAACTCCAACATATGCTTAACCCTTAGCAGAATTAAAAATGTGCATCAATAATGAACTACTTTAGTAGAAAAAAGAATTATCAAGTTTTAGGGATCTGGTTCATTGCTGGTGGCCATGAATGTTCAGTAACTTAAGTTTCATGAAGTTGGAATTATAACAACTTCAGCTATTATGGGTGCAGCATATATGCCTCTTTAGCTACTACAAATTGACCTACTACAGTTCAACTTGAAATATTTTTTTTGCACCTTAAACAATATTACGAGATTCATGTAGTACCATAATGAACTTCTAGCATCTTTCTTGCTGAGATAGTTATGTGAATAGTTCTTTGACCTGTGGTGCCTCGACTGCTTATAGTAAAATTGCTATAGCTTGACAACACATAAATATAGTCCCTAGTCATTTGAGCCTTGTGGTGTTCGTTGGTTGCTGTAGATTTACTGTAGGAGTAGGAGTACGCTTATAGAGGATCTATCGATCTTAGTAGCTGAGGAGTAGTCCTATGCGACCTAAGAGATAAGTCCTTAAGTCTGTGGCCACAACAGCATGATTATGAAAAGAAATTTTCATGGGATTTATAATTGGACTCAAGCTAATTATGTCTTACATATGACGGGTGTTTAGGATTTAACGAGTTTTCATGATCTGCATCCTGTCGAGACTCTCGATAAAGAAACTTGATCACACGGTAACTACACCTAGGAGTTTAGATTTTTATTCTACTGAATTGTCACTACATGCTGCTAAATGTCACTAGTAGATTGTGAGAACTCACTAGGATTATTTTCGGATCAACGATCCTTATTGGATTGAGTTGGAATCGTTCCAGCTTATCGAAAGGAGTTTCAATAATACTGTGATGGAGATTACGGTATGACTGACTATCACAAAGAATAAAATCTAAGGGATCACATACAAAAAGAGCACGACCTGATCAATAGCTTGGATCATAATCAAATTATCAATTGGATTGATAGATTGAATTAAGAAACTATTAATTATGTAAGGATTACATATTTTGTAACTGCTAATTGTTAGTAAAGAGACTTAATTGCAAGTGTTGCAATGTAATTGGGTCTGATTAAATTATGAATCAAGTTCTAATTAATTTAAATCAGATTTAATTTAATTGAGTTTGAATTAATTTAAGACTAATTGGATTTAATTATCCAAGTTGGACTTGGATTGCAATCTTGATTAGATCAGGTTTGATAGTCTTTTCAAATTTTATTCGAATCGAGCTCAAATTGGATTCGAATTGAATCAAATTTGAAATCTAATCAAATTAGGAAGCCAACCCACATTTTACTGGGTTTCTCTTTCTTCTTTCATGTAGAAAGGGAGAGAGCGCATATGAAGACATGCGCCCTTTGCATGCATGAAAAAGAAAGGTGCCCCACCTCTTTGGGATGCTTTTTCCTTATTGGATTTTAATTCCTTTTGAATTTGATTCAAATAAGGAATAAAATCTTATCTTTATCAAAATATATAGGGTGTTGAGGAGTTATTTTTGTACGAAAAAAATAAGAAGAGAGGGTGTTGTGTGCGAGATGTATTAAGGCGCTCCCTTTCTTGCCGCTAGAGATCATCTCAATGCCACTCCTCTTTCTTTCTTCCATCTTCATGCCATATCTCCTCCATAGATCAGATCTAGAGAGAGAGATTAGAGAAAGAAGAAGAAGAAAGAGAAAGATTCTTGTTTCTTTTCTTGGCATCCTATTTAGATCCCATCAGATCAGTGCGCTGAAGGGTTCGTGCTGCGGCCTTCTTCTTCGAGTTCTAGAGAAAAATTTAGATCCAAGCCAAAGAATGAGGCCTGCAAGGTGCTAGCACTCCGATGGTCTTGGTGTTTCAATCAGACCGTCTCCGTGTGGATACCGACAGAGATCATATATTTGCGCGGCTCTGACAGAAATCTCGGGCATTCGTCGGATCTGATTCGAATAAGAAGAAGGATAGCGATTAAGGTAATCATTTTTTCTTCCCTATTTTTATTTTTAGATCTTAAATATTTGTTTCATGGCATGTTAAATGTTCCTTAGGTGATTGTAGGATTAGATCCTAGCATGAATAAAAATAAAATTATTTTAATTTTATCTTTTCACTGTATATTTTCATGAGATGAAAAAATCTGCATGCTAATCACCTAGAAAATCTAACAAAAGATTTCAATGATCATAATATTTTTTCTATATCGTGTCGGTCTGCTTCTTATTATGCCTTTTCTTCTAATTTGATTTTTTACTATCTTTCTTAAATTTTTCTTCCTTCTTGCCCTAGGTCGATTCTTTTTCTCAATCCTCAAGGCTTCCATACTAGTTTTGTTGATATCTTCAACTAAGGGTTTCAACTCCTTTAGGATGCTCTTATGGAGACCTCTGACATACTTCATGAAGATTGCATGATCATCGATGGAGATTTCAAATAAGATTGCTTGCTTGTGAAACCTGATGGTATAGTCCTGAATAGATTGATCATACTTCTATCATAGGTACTACCACTTAATCTACCATTCTTTCTCATGGCCGATTGGATAGAACTACTTTCTAATTAGACTTTTGAATTTGCTCTATGTCAGAATAGAAATATTGTTGTTCCCTATGTACAAATTCCACCAAGTACAACCACAGTTTATAATTTGAGATGGATAAAAGCTACCATTTAAACACTAGAGAGGATCCATAGATATTAAAATAGATTTCTAACCGATCTAGCTATTTATTTAGTTGTTTTTTTTTATGCCAACAATCTCACTACATACAGGGATTTCGATTTGAGCTTTAATTTTAAAAGATTGAATAGAGAGACTTTGCATTCCTCTAGGTTACTTATCCTCCTTGCTGGAAGAGAAACTTTTTTTGCAGATGTAAGAGACATGTTAGCAACAGGAGTTGTTGGTGCTAAAGGTATGGCCAATCAGAGGATAATCTTGATGAGTTGGGCCATTTTATCCTCTAGCTGTGTGAAATGCTTGTTCATCTCATCATCCATCGAGAAATAATTAGCGGTCATATTTGTCTTTATCCTTCGATATACTTAAAGTATGGATAATCCTTCTTCTGATTGCTTGTATTATTTGCACATTTATATCATAAACTAAGATCCCATAGATGCAGAAGACCAATGCTCTAATACCAACTTGATCCGATTGGAGAGAAGAAAGATTTTTCTCAATCCACTCAACTTGAATCTCACAAAAAAAAATAAAAGAAGAGAGAAAAATTATAAAAGTATGATTTAAATCTTCTTTTCTTTCATTGGTTCTCCATATTTAATAAATTGAGACATACGAGCCCTAATTATAATGCTAATAAGGTTCTCCCTTATATAATTTGAGTAAGATTTCTCTTTTAGTTCGAATCAAACTAGATCTCCATTAAAACATATGATCAATATAAATAATCAAGAAAAACTACTGAAATCTTACAGAAGGTAGATCTTGACTCCTATATTAACTTTATCTTTTGTCACTTCATCTAATTCTTCATGGATTAAAAATTTTTTTGGTTTGATTGGCTTGTTTTAGAATCAAAATCATAAGATTTTAGCTCGATTTAATTTTTTAGAGGGTTAGCTTAAAGTTATAAATCTTGAAAAGATAATTTTAAAGAAAAGATCATCTTAATCAAATATTGTATGACTATGTTATGGCATTTTGAATTTTTGTGTGCATCTTTCCAATAGGATGAATCTTACTTTTAGATCCTATCTAACTTTAATTGCAATGACCAAAGTAGTCTATGTTAAATTCAGCGATACTCTTGGAATATTTGGCATATAGTCTAGGTTCAATAATGGCAATTTATGAGCGCTACGAGATCAATGGCTTTAGATTTTGTACTATGCAACGTGACAGTGAAAGGGTAACTCAAAATAATAAAATTTTTGTTAAGAAAATTGTAGGCATAGTGGACATGGACTATTATGAGGTATTGATTGACATTGTAGAGTTATAATATATGGGAGGAAGTAGAGTTATTTTGTCCAAATGTATCTAGTGAGATGTCCATAGCCTCAGTAGGGGAATCGAAAAATTAAGATAATTACAGCTATGAAAAGTAAATGCCAATAAGCCGCACATGCTAGCATATCGAGTGGCTTTTAGTTTATTGGTTTTTTTAAAAATTCTAGCCCAACATTCCCTATAGAAAAGATGTTTCAATCAATTCCATCCATCTCAGGTTAAGATACATTATCTATCCAATAGAATGATGCTCAATGTCCAGGTTTTAGTTGCTTTTTTGCTTTTATTAGAGAGGATAACAGGCACGGCACCATTCCGTGCATCCCAATTAAATCTCGTGGTTACAGTAAGAATGATTGGGATATGTCTTTTAATATTTTCATTCGGCCTTTGTCAGAATGAAATGAAGCAATGGCAGCTAGCCACCAACCAACCTGTATAAAAGCCAGACATTTATTGGTTGGTCTGTTCTTCCATCGATCGGTAGCTCATTCCGTTTAATGCGTACATTATCCAACCTATAAAATAGTAATCTTGGATTGAAAGAATTATGCTGAAAATATGAGCTTTCCCGCGCCTCTTAGAGGTTGATATGAAGATCGAATTTTTGAGATTGTGAATTAGTGAACCAGTTCTGTCAAAGCTCCTTAGGCAACATACATGTCATACACTGCCTAGGATGTACTGGCCTGACGCCAGACATTTTGCTGCTTTCCAATGTTTTGCATCACAGTGTCCGCCACATAACACTATTTTCAACACTATCATGGGTTGTTGGTTGGTCTCATGAGGTCGGTCTCACAAAAAGAACGACTCCCCACAAGTCTCGCTGTTTACCGGTGCATGACACGTGGGAGTCAGCATCTCCTTGGCATGTCATCCAACGACGAAACCCCACAGTTTTCAGTGGACCAGCCAAGATTGATCACTACCCTGCAACCTAACAACAAGGATTTCTATATGATCACGTCTGGTGAAGGAGAATAGGCCTCAGCAGAAACCCATTTAATATTTGAACAGGCACTTCTATCCTAAATAGAGCAGTGTAGCATAAAAGATTGAGACAAAACATGATGATTTTATGACTGGGATTGGATCCGATGCTTCCAAACATTACGTGCTTGTGTTTTGAGTGTCAATGGTCACGTTCAGTCATGCCTAACACCAATGTCACTTCAGTTTTATAGCATTAAAAGTAATTAGGGATGATAAATTCCGATGAAACCCAAACTACTAGGCCTGGCAACGGGTACACCAGAAACAGTGGTATATGATTGAATTACTTTTGATTTGTCTCAAACTGCATAGAGTTCTCTCTACTTCTGACTGCTTAGTTTATTGTATATAATCCACTCTTTGTAGTAACCCTATAAAAATATCTTGCTAATTTTTTAAGTATTGACATGGAATCACCATTGATTTGCCAATGCTAACCGCTTGAGGACGTAAATTTCAATGCGGCACAAGCAAAGGAACTGAAACGGCAGCACGATAAGGGAGTGATTTCTTTAGATGATGAGAATATATTTATACTTGTTTTTGGCACAAACATCTTCTTTTTAAAGTAATGGGTTCAACTCAATCTACTTTGCGATCTATTCGAGCTTAAGAATTAAGGACCATGATTGAAGATATAAATCGTAATGTTAAACTAAAAGTATTGAGATAAGAATTGAGCAAAACCGAGAAAATAGCCAAAACTGCAGTTCTAAGGAAATTACATGATGTAAAGGAAAATTTTGAGATAGAAATGGAGTTGCAAGACATGGACGGAAAGCTTGTAGCATTAATGAATCAGGTAGCTAGGCAATTTGGGGGACAATCGGATTAAACATCACTTTTTTGATAGGTATATAATATTATAAAGTCGTTGCTCCAAATTATTTTTAATCTCCATCAAAATATTTTATAGTTTCATTTTTTTATGTGTTTGCAGTGCCAACTATAGCATATTATTTTTTGCTCCATATATATTCAGATTTTGAATTTTATAAGGTATATTTTTAAGGTTTACATGAATTGTGTGAGATTAATATACATGTTTGCTTGATATTGGATGCGGTTGGAGTTGTCTCAATGAGTAGAGGAACGGCTCTAGGCATCTCTATGTCTGTAGTGGCGTAGAAATATAAATAGAAGTCTCTTTTGGTTTATTGGGATTAAGCTTGTCTTTTGGGGGTTCCTAGTTAGGTTGGATATGAGTATATAGAATTATGTTGATAGATATATATCAGCAATTTATAATAGTATATATATTTTATAGGATAAGTTGTTATATAGTCTGATTAAGTAATGTATATCTTTACTTATAGTTTTATTAATGAAGTTCTGAGTTTTCAATTAAAATACTATTCTTTAGGTCTATTGGGATTTAGATTGTCTCTTGGTGGTTATTAATTTGGTTAGATATGAGTATCTAGAATTATGTTGATTGATACGTGTGAACAATGCATAGTATATCTATTATAGGATAAATTGTTATGAGGTATGATCAAATCATGTATATCTTTACCTACGATTTTATTAATGATGTTTTGAGTTTTCAATTAGAATAATATACTTATAAATGTTTCTCTTTTGGCATTTTTTAATCTTTTTTAGCATTAACAGGCAAATGTTCATTAGTTGATTGGATATTAATTTTTGTAATTAACTTTTATTTAATATATTAAAAAATTATGATTTTGATATATATATTTTTTAAGAAATATCATTCCCAATAGACAACTTTCACAGATAAAAATTATTCTAGCAATTAGTTATATCAGATGGAAACATATCTATTTCGGTCAATATAATCATTCCTAAAAATAGTTAGATACAAGTTGAGACTTATATACCATGGCCGACGAATAAATATTTATTGACAAAATTTTCCGTTATTCTCTTTGTAAAATAAAACTGTGGTACAAAAGTTTTCTTCTTTCTCGGTGGATAAATTTTTATTATAAATATAATTTTTTCCAGTTGTTCGATGATCATCATAAAAATGGCTAACTTTTTCTTATGTGCTTATTTACCCATCATCTTCTCTGATAAAATTTTTCTTTTCTGATGGCCTCCAATAAACTCAAAATTCATAAAAAAAAACCAATATTTTCTTATTTGTTGTACGGAATTTTTCTTCGTGCGGAAAATCCGTTAGGAAAATCCTTCTCTCTCGCAGTGGACTTTCACTCACAGCGCGAGAGATTCAGCTTTGGGAGAAGCTGTCACTATCTTCCTGCCCAATAAAACTGTAAATTGTAGGTCACCTCACCAAATCTTCTCTTCTTCTTTCTTCTTCTCTCTTTCTTTTTTTTTTTCTTTTTTTTTTTCACGCGGGGGACCTCACCAAATCTCCTCCTCTTCTTTCTTTTTTTTTATTTTTTTATTTACATAGGGGGGGGTTGAAGTACCAATTCCACTCTTTCGAAGAAAGTGCATAAGTATACGTAGACAACGGACCGGACTGCCCATTATATGGTCCGATCCAATACAAAATGGGCCGTGTCAAGCACGGCTTAATAAAAGGAGCTAGATTAGACGGAGGGTTTGCGGCTTGTAGCCCAGGCCTAGCACGGACTATAAGGGCCTAAGCTGGTATGGCCCGCGGGCCAGGCACGATCCAGATCTGGCACGATCTATTTTTTTTTAATTTAAAAAATATAATTTTTTATAAATTATAAAAGAGTTAAGAAGTAAAATTAAAAATAGATACGAGATTTTTTTGTAAAATAAAAAATCACTTTGTAATGATAGAGGATTTGGCATGGACCCCTATCGGTTTATTAATAACAATCAAAATGGTATAAGAAAGGGAGAGAGGCTAGGTCTGACCTCCAAATATAATGAGGAAGAGAGAAGAAATTGAGATGACTCACTTCAATAATTAAAAGATAAATCTAAAAGGTTACAAAGATAAATTCAATTACGAGGATGCCCTTCCTTACCCACCCCTACAAAGGATTTGTTTACATAGTTTATTGAGCTCATAAACCTTTGAAATTCATGTGTTTGATTATAGGAAATTTGGATGGTCCCGAGAGAATTAGCCATGATAAATTAATCATACATTGAACTCAACTTAATTCATCTGTAACTATATTCGATCTCTTTCAAGATGTTAGGCAGATCTAGTAACATATATATTTTTTCTTAACATACAATTTAAGTAGTGGAAGAATTCATCAAACTCATAGGAAAGTTTATAAATAGCACGTGGGCAGATTTGCTCGTTATTAGCCATTGAAGCCGTCGCCGAACATTTTAAGAATGCCAAACTGCTAGTTAGGGCATAATAGCTGGTACGGAGTCTGAATAATAATTTATATGCGCATACTGGCGTGCCTAAAAGTAGAGGCCGACGTCAGTTTGGAGAGGCTTTTTCATTTTTTTCTTTTAATATAAAAATAATGCTTGCTCTAAATTCATAAAGCTCATTTACCAATCATACCTTACAATATATATATATATATATAAAGAGAGAGAGAAACAGAAGAAATTAAGGACTCTTAGATCAGGAAAAATAAATAATGTAGAACTATGGAATCCTAACATTTTTATTTTTTCAGATTATCTCTAAAATTAGCATTCTACAACTGTAGGGAGGTTAAAATGGTAAAAAATTAAAAACTAGCCGTTATCCAAACCAAAAAATAAAAAAAAAAATTGAATTAGCCGTTACGGGCCGTGCCTGGCCTGTAATGGCCCTAAACAGGCAGTGCTTGGCACGGTTCATTTGGGCTGCTTTTTTTAAAAAAAAAAAAAAAGGCCGCCCATCTGACCCGTGTGTCATCCATCAAGCTCACGGGCTTGACAGGCCACGGGTCGTGTCTGGTATGGCCCGCTAGACTCGGGACCTAGGGCCATGCCTGGCGGGGGTTCGAGGTAAATGGGCCATGCCTGGCACGACCCATTTAGACCTTAGCCCAATGGGTTTGGATGGGGCCGTGCCGTGCCATGCTAGGCAAGGCCCAGTGCCTATGTATACGCATAAGAACCTTTACTTCTTGTTTGAGTGCTTGTTTGATAGTGACTGAGGATACTCTTGGTTCTCGATAATCATCAAGAAGGAAAAAAAGAATTGTGTGAAATATCATTTCTCCAATGATACAAGATGCATGTGGTTAACCCTTCGATTGGGATCACATGCTAAATCGTATAACTCATCGATTGCATCCTCTTCTTTATTGAAATACTTTTATTTCATCTATACCATAACATAAAAAAATTATATTGGTTCAAATAATTATTTCTAGAATGATTAAAAATAACGTATTACTAGTATAACTTATAAGGTCTCCAAACCATTTTGCAATATCTCTCCTATGTCGATCATCAGTATTCATATTATTCTCTCTGGATAGTATACTCTTGTGCTCACTGCAACAAATCATGATTTTTAATTTTACATCGACATGAAAAAATTACTTAGAATATTAAACAGTGTGCTAAGATGGTACTTACTCAATAAATCTTCAATTTCTTCACAGTTATTTAGAATGTAGAAGTATACCTTGGATAGCTCATTCACGTCCATAAATTTATATCTCCTTCCACTAATGGGTCGAACTATTTGTTTAAATATGGACAGTATTGGTTCATTGTCATCCCATTCACGGTCTGTGTTACGATCTGTACGATTGAATCTTATTTCGACATCGTCAAGATACATCGAGCAGAACGTGACACACTCCGTAGCTATGTATACTTCTGCTATAGATCCTTCAGGTAGTGCTTTATCGTGCATATACTTTTTTAGGATACACAAGAATCTGTAAATAAAAATAAATTTAAATTTTAGAAATATATTTACATCTTATAATTGATATGACAAAGTGTGCATAATTTTTTTATCTTTCAATAGGATACATCCACCAATAATGTACCGATCCGATCAAAAGAGCTTCTTTTGGAAGATGAATAGTCAGGTGCACCATAACATTAAAAAATAATGATGAAAAAATATTTTCTAACTTACAAAGAATGAGTACAATATCCTTCTCAAATTTTTCAAATAAGTTAATCTTTAATTTCTAGCAACACAATTCTCGAAAGAACACTTCCAACCCTATCAATGCAGTTCGAACATCACCACCGAAATAGCCATGCATGACCACAAGAAGCTAGCATTGCATCATCACATGGGAGTCATGACTTTTCATGTCAGAGATATTGCCATCATTGCTACCAACATACCGTGATATGTTTGAAGCGTAAGCATAAGAAAATTTTACGATTTTGAACCATCCACAAAAACTCTTTTTTTTCGTAAAATAGCAAATAACATGCAGGTGGCATAAAAAATCTATCATCTCAATGAACTAAATGCAACTCCGATCGGATTTTTATTTCTTACAAATCAAGACGAGCATTGTACTATCTTTTATTTTTTCTTAGATGTTCAATACTGTACCGATGATATCATCACAAATATTCTTCTCAATATGTATTACATCCAGATTATGACGAAGTAGTAGCTGCTTCCAACACAGTAGTTTGAAAAAAATACTTCGCTTCGTCCAATTCAGCTCAGCTTTAGTACCCTTTCGCTTGCGAGTATCCGATGTTTTCTTAAATTGGATGTTTTCAATGACTTCAAGTTATTCTAGAACTTCTACTCCACTTAACTCTTTAGGTGGCAGACGCCAGTCGGACTTACCATCAAAATATTGATTGTAACGGATCCTCCAAATATGATTATCAGGTAGAAACCATCGATGATCCATGAATCATATTTTTCATCCATGCTTTAACTGTAAGGAGGATGCATCCTTATTGCATATTGGACATACCAGATATCCTTTGGTACTCCACTCAGATCAGTTTTCATATGCAGAAAAATCATTTATGCTCCATAAAATTGAAGCATGCAACTTAAAATTTTTTCGATTTATAGAATCATATCTGTACTCTATTTTTTCATAGCTCTTTCAGATCATCGATTAACGGTCGTAGATATACATCAATTTCATTACTTAGTGCTTTCAGATCTGAAATCAACAGTGACACAAAAATAAATGATTCTTTCATGCACTTTCAAGGTGACACATTATATACAATTAGCATCACAGGCCATATACTGTAGAAAGTACTCAAATTATTAAAGAGATTAAATCCATCTGTCGCTAGATCAAGCCGGATATTACACGGGTCATTCGTAAAGTACGGATGCTTTGTATCGAAGTCTTTCAATACTACGGAGTCGGTCGGATGGCTAAGTATGTTCTTCTCTAGAATCCACTGCTCATGATGCCATCTCATTTCTTCAGCTGTCTTTGTGGACATATACAACTTTTTAAGTCTTAGAATTAATGAAAAATATCTCAAAATCTTTTGAGGTATCTTCTTTCTTTTTCTGTTATCGATTTTGTATCTTGACTCACCTCATTTCAGACATTCAATTGCCTGTTCGCTATCCTTATAAAATAATATACAGTCATTTTTGCAGACATATATAGGAATATAGCCAAGTCTCAATTTTCGTATGTATATTTTTGCTTCAGAATATGATTTCGAAAGTCTCTCTCTATCGAGAAGAGCTACTTTAATCAATGCCAAATTTTGATCAAATAACTTCTGACTCCATCGGTTCACGATTTTAATATGAAGTAATTTTATCAAAAACTCTAACTTGAAGAACTTTGCATAATTTGGATAGAGTAGCTCTCGTGCATCCCTTACAAGCTTGACAAATTATTCAAAAGTCCCTTCTACCTCAAGCCAGATATTGTATTCATGATCAGAATTACCTTCAGATGCACTAGTACTTATACGTATATTTGAACAAATATCCTGATATAAATCAACTAATAGTTCTCTTATACCATCATATTCGACAGGTTCAGCAGTATCACTATCATCTTCAGCATCATCATCGTCGTGCACAACTTCATTTGGATCACCCTCCCCATGTCATATCCAGCGAGTATACTTATTGTCCATACCATAATGTAGCAGATGCTCCTCAACAAGTATTATATGATAATATACCATATTGACACATCTCTTGCAGGGACACTTTATCTGACTAGCACTGTCAATCTTATATCGTGCAAACTCAATAAAATCTTATCGATATTCAGGCAAAAAAAATACTTCTAGCATTCATCCAACTTTTAGTGATATCCATCTAACAATAAATATGAAAACCATTAACAACAAAAAAAAATTTAGTGGTATTTATCCGAACCGGATCTAGACTTAGATTTCGGATCGAATCTTGATCTGAATTTTAGATCAAATCCTGATCCGGATCTAGACACGAATCATTTTATACAAAACAGAATGCATTAAAGAACACAAACTGAATGGTAACATAGAAAATATTTTTCTACCAATTTAATGAAGTAAAAATACATGATTCTATCCATTTCAAATCATTACTAACAGATGTGGCCCTATCCCTTTTAGAAAAGTAATAATCTTATTATTATTATTAATTGATATTTTATTCCATTATTGTAAAAATTTTGACAGTATTTGCCCATGGTTCTCCAAGTATACGACGTGAATATGCTGCCTACGCATCCTATCCACCATATATTCGAAGAACAGTGGATAGATAACTGCTGACTATCACATAATGAAATAAAATATTAACTATTAACAATAATAAAATTATTATTTTTTAAAAAAATTCAAATACAGGACATCCAAGAGTCGATTTTAATCAACATCAATTTTTGAACGAAAATCTACGGCTCAATACAATTTAACTACCATCTCTGAATATACATTCAGAGATAAATTTTTAATTTATCAAAAAAGAGTAACTCTGTATTGAAATTTTTTTATCAAAAATTTTAGTAGAGTTTTTTTTTAAAATAAAAATATTTTTTATATTTAATTATAATAAGTAAAAGCATACAAAATAGCACACAAAATAATTAAATTATAATAAGCAAAAGTAATGTACATTGTGCTAGTGAAACAATAAAAAATCTATAAATTTTATCAGTAATACTAAAAAATTTATGCAATAAATATAAAATAAACTATAAGTAGTTGAGCATGTAAAATAATATTAACGTAAAATAATAATATGAAATCCAATCCCGGACTGAATATCCTCTGCTCCTTCTTCCTTATCTTCCAAATTCACCAAAAGCAGCACTGTGGAGACAGTCCCGCAGATAAGGCTGGAAGTGGGTAGGGCCGCCAGGAGGCTTATCGGACCAGCTCGAGGTCCATCAGGTCGGGCTTTGGACTCGGTCCCAAACCATTCAGATCGGACTCTAGCCAAACAAATAGGGCCCGTTTGGCCATCGGATTGGGCTTGGACAGACATTTGGCTTGGTCCAGAGCCGATCTGATTGGGTTCGGATCGATTAAACTCTTCTCCTCCAACTCTGATCCCATCCGTATTCTAACTTTTATATATATAATAAATATTTTTTTATTTTTTAAAATATTTTTTACATAAAAATATTTTTTTCTAAATATTTTTTCTCCTAAATATTTTTTTCTCTAATAATTATTTTTTTAAAAATATATTTTATTCTAAATATTTTTTTTTAAAAATTATTTTTTACCTAAACATCATCCACCCGCGGTCTGACCCACCCCCGTGGTGCCGTCACCATTACCCACCCCCCGCCGCCCGCACTCAGCCCCCGCGACCCCCGCTCTGATGGTGTTGGCACCGTCACCCACCCCACGCTGTCCGGACTCGACCCCCGCTCTCGTAGTGTTACCGCCATCATCCACCTTGTATCACCCAGACTCGACCCCTGCAACCCCCTCTCCCACAGTGCCGCCACCCTCACCCACCCCCTGCGGCCCACCCCCCGCAACGCCGCCGTCCTCTCCAACCCTCCGCAATATAGATGGATCATATTTTAACCGCATCTAATATGTATCCGAAGAACAAACGAGATAACTGTGATGGAATTTTTCATAATAGAATAAAAAACACCATGACAATAATAAAAAATTAATGTATTTTTGAACTACCTAAACAAGACATTCAAGAGCTATTTACAGAGTCTATTTTGGAGATCCTTTATCGACTCTTAAATGAAAATATAAAGTTACATCAATGCATACATTAAATCACTACCATGCATCTCTCTATGGAAATAAAGAGATGTAGCCAGATCTAACCCAGATCCCAACTCGGATCTTGATCAGATCCCGATCTGAATCTCAATCCGGATCAAGATCTTGATCCGGATCTCGACCTCAATCCAATTCGGATCATCATCCGGATCCGAATCGGATCTCGATTCGAATCTCGAATCGAGCAGTTCATATACATTAAAAATTCACTAAAGATTTGGCCAATCCTAGTTAAAACATTAAATCATAATCATAATATTTTATATGCATTAAATTATAACAACAAAAAAAAAACATTAAATTATAATTAAAAATATTTTATTATTAATCAAATAATAAAATATTTGATTAATATTTTATTTTTTATTTTTTTCTCTTTTTTTTTCTTTTTTTTCTCCTCATTTTTCCCTTCCCTTCCTCCCTCCCCGCCTCGACCGACCTTCCTCCATCGACAGCTGACCCACACCCACTCCCTCCAGCACGCCACCCACAGCCTCACCCCACCCATCATGCCACCCCCTCCACCCTTCGACCCCCCGGCCCTATGTTGCCCCTGGCCGTCCACCCCCACCCCATGAAACCCCCTCCACCCTCTGGCTCCCCAGCCCCTTGCAACCCCCTCCGCCCTTTGGGCACTCGACCCTCCGTGCCATCGTCCTCCCAACCCCATAGCACCCAAACCTCCTCTGAGACACCGCCGTCCCCCTAACCCCGGCTGTCGTCCTTCCAACCCTCGGCTCCTGCGCCCACACCCATCATCGTCGGACGGACCCCTGTGACCCACCCCCCCTCACTCCTCCCCACCCTGATGAACCTCATAGCTCCCCCCCACTCCCATCGACATCGCTCCTTCGCACCCCATGGCCCCCCTTCCCCATGATCGAACCCCCTCCCCCCCCCCACGGGTGGCTCCGTGCTATGGCAGCCACTGGCACATGCTAGTGGGGGCGCCGGAAGTCGCTCGTCGGTGGCCCGATCAACTAAAAAAAAAGGCAGGTGGTGGATGAAAAGCGATGGCAGATCGTACTTGAGGGGGAAGAGGAGTTGCTTGTGACAGTCAGAGAAAGCGATGGTGGAGCCCATAAAGCGACGGCGGAGCCAGAGAGGGAGAGGGAGACGGGTTATGAGGCTCCGCAGGAAGGGAAGCGACATCGACTTGATCGGTAATAAATGAAAACTATTAACGATGAAAATTTTCATTGCTAATACACTTATTCGTGATGAAAAAATAATTTTCATCACTAATAAGGTCCGTCAAAAATTTTTCATTAAAAATTTTTTTCTCTAAAAAAGTTTCATCCAAAAAATTCATGAAATAAATTATTAATGATGAAAATAAAAATATACATTGTTAATAAGGGTATTAGCAACAGAAATATGATTTTCATTGCTAATAAATACCATCCAAAAAAATTTATTTTTTCTAACAATTTTTTTTCAAAAAAATAAAAAAATATATTTTTAAAATAATTTTATCGATGAAAATTTTTTATCCCTAATAAATTTTTTTTCATTAAAAAATTTTCTCTTCACAAAAATTGATTAAAATAATATTTTTAAAATATGGTTGCCGATGAAAAATAAATTTACATTGTATATAAATTTTTTTAATAATTTTTTTTAAAAAAATTAAAGACTATTTGCAATGAAAATTTGATTTACGTCATTAATAATTAAAAAAAAAAATTTCAAATTTTTTTAATGTAAAAAAATATTTTCAATAATAATTTCATAAAAAAATTAATTTTAAATTTTTTCACCAAAAAAATTTTCCATCCAAAAAATTTAACAAAAAAATGGTATTAAAAAAATCATCATGATGAAAAATAAAATTAATTTTCTTTAATCTAAAAAATTTTTGATCGAAAAAAATTTTTCAAAATAATTTTATCAAAAAAATTAATTTTTTATTAATTAAAAAAATTTTATATAAATAATTAATTTATAATTTTTTAAAAAAAATTTTAAAAAAATTACATAAAAAATATAATTATGATAAAAAATTTAATTTATGTCACTAATAATTGTTATAAGAACAGCTCTTTGACTTTCGTAATGAAATAGGCACTATGAAAGATTGATAGTTTTGAGATTTTTGATCTCCGAGAAACTCATCTTTTTCTTGAAGTTTTCATTCTGAAAGTTAGAGTACGAGAATATTGTGATAATTCTGAGATCACGAGAGAAATTCATCAAAATTGAGATTTGAAAAATAGGATAGAGATAAAAAGTTAGAAGTCCAGAAGCTCGTATATTGCATGTGAAGATCAAGTTTGAGAAATTCAAGAGAAATTATGTGAGCATCAAAGAGAAATTAACCAGAATAAAAGCAGATCTGTGAGTATTGTAAGTTATGTTATAAAGCACAAGCTCATATTTATGCTTTGTATTGCTAGGAAGATGAGTGTTTGTATTATTTATCTTCTCATGATTGAAACTCCTATAGAGATATATTTGAGCATCGATCGATGCAGAAAGTGTGGTATCTTTCGAGATCGTAGAAGTCATACTAAAATACGCTGTTTAACTATATGATTTCTACATGAAATAAGGCTCTTCTCATGCAGCTTAAGGCAGATACTCCATCAGAAAGATTTATTGATATCACTAGTAATAGTGACAGTGATGAACAGATGAATTTTATGTCGCAAATAAATGTATAGCTCATTTTATTCAAAAGACTTAAGTATTTATGACGTAAATTTTTTTCATCGTAACGACTTATTATTTATGATAAAAAATTTTCATCGCAATTAATAAGCTTTGTCGCAACTAATAAATAATTTTTAATTTTTTTAATTTTAACTTTTTTAAATATTAGCAACGAATATCTTTTCATCGTAAATAATTAGGTATTGACGATGAAATTTTTTTTCATCAAAATATTTAATTATTTATGATGAAAAATTTTCATCATAAATAATAAGTAATTTTTAATTTTTTTAATTTTTTAATTTTTTTAAATATTGATGATGAAAATATTTTATTATAAATAATTAATATTGATGATAAAATTTAATTATTTATGATAAAAAATTTTCATGATAAATAATCAATAATTTTTAAATTTTTTAAATTTCTCATTTTTTTCAAATATTGATATGATAATATTTTCGTTGCAAATAAATTATTGATGATAAAAAAAATTTTCCATCATAAATATTTAATTATTTATGATTAAAATATTTTTATTACTAATATTTAAAAATTTAAAATTAAAATAAATAACATATTATTTACGATAAAAATATTCATCATAAATAATAAGTATTTAAGATAAAAAAAAATTTCGTTGCTGATATGTGACTATTTACGATGAAAAATTATTTTCATCATAAATAGTAAATTATTTATGATGAATATTTTTTTCATCATAAATAGTATTATTGACGATGAAAATATTTTCATCGTAAAAAGACTATTTTCTTATAGTGTTCGTCCTCGAATCTGACTTCAGCTTCGACCTTGATTCTGACTTCAGCCTCAGTTTTAATTTTGATTTCGGTCTTAGCTTTGATCTTGACTTCAGTTTCGATCTTAATTTTGATTTCAGCCTCAATTCTGACTTCGACTTCGACCTCAATTCTGATTTCAGCCTCAGCCTCAATTCTGACTTCGGCCTCAGCCTTGATCTTGACTTCGGCTTCGGGCTCAATTCTAACTTCGGTCTTAGTCTTACTTCTGACTTCAGTCTTAGCCTGGATCTTGATACTCACAGACCTGTAATTTTTTCAAAAGAAAGAAAAATAAAATAAATGGTGAGGACTTAAGAATCTCTTATCAGAAAAATTTTGCATAAGTCTTTTGAAGCTTGCTTCCTCTTCTGATCGTGATCGCATGCCCCTCGTTCTTAAGCCTTGCTTCTTCCAGAAGCCGGCAGAGAGAGTTTGTGAGACTGCTTTCAGTGACTAATACAAAGAATGATTTCTGACCAAAACTTGTGTCAATGAGCATGTCTCAGCGTTACGACACCTTAAGGACGCTCTCTTTGACAATATTGTAATAGGTTGTGTGCGTTCTTCTCTAAAAATGGGCACGGCCTCTTCCTCTAGCACTAATCTGTTGCGGATGAAATCTATCTTGGATCGGAGGTGCTGGAGCGGCGAGACGTCCGGTGGATCGACGGCAATCAGACCTGTAAGAAAAATCTCCATCGAAGATGGCTCCGACGAAGATTCTTCGATGCTCAAGTCAGACTTCTCGCAACAAGAGGAAAAGAGCGAGTATTTTTGAGAAAGAGAGGAGGCGTACTTTTTGGATCCTCTATTTACCTTTTTATGGATGAGTTTGGAGCCTTAAAAAAATGAAAGATCATAAAAGACTTTTTTGCCCCTCATGATACCTTTGAGAATCACGTCTAATCTTTTGATTTTCTAAAAGTTGGTAGATAGCGTTATCTTATAGCAAGTGGGAGCCACTCTTATTTATTATATGGATTGACCATTAGAGCTTTGGAAATAGCGAGGCTTTATTCATATCTGCTCTTATATTTAAATTGGATGATACAGTTGAAGCACAAAGAGACCTCCTACTAATTGCCGTCATCATAATAAATCGCCATCTTTAATGGCCTGACGCGATGGCCATTTGGAGATTTTGGACTGAGGTCACAAAGTGGTTTGGCTGGTGATAACCAGGCCAAGGATCGAGAGGAATGGGTCTTAAGGGTAGACAGCAAGCTTGGCACGAATGCTGAGATCGGGGCCAATGGTGGAATTTCAAGTGGCTGATGTGGTCCGACCCCACATGGGGGATACGGGTCGGTGGGATTAGACAAGGGTCGGTCTCTTCAGAATGATGAGTTGTAATAGTAAATGGCTCCGAGGTCAATTAGGAGTAAGGATTGACAAAAAATTTTTGAAAAAGAAGTTTAAGCTGTGGCATTCTTTGGATCAGTCTCCGAAGTCCAAGGGCCATCTCTGGGCTGAAGGTCGATTTGGCCGAGGTATGGATCTGCAGTCCGAGCCAAGAATCACTGGTCAAACTTGGGAGTAGATTGTCAGAGATATTTTATCTCTTCTTAAATATCTTCGAGAGTCGTACCTGATAACGTTGTTTCATGGCGCATGGGGCTATCCCTATTAATGGTATAAGCTGGCAGCTGAAGAACACGAGGGGCTCGTTGGAGCATGATTACCTCTATTTATTAATGGGATAATATATCGGGCTATAAAAAAGTCTCGTGGGGTCAATAGCTGAAACTGACAATGGAGGTCGATGTCATGATCAGAGACCGAAGTGAGGTCGGACGTGCATGAAGATCACTGGCATCTGCGAGCTGAAGCAGGATGCGGAGGTGTCTCTCCCTGCCACCTCTCTTTTTTTCTCTTTTTCTACTGTCTTGTTATGCTGCTTGTGGGGGGATAGGATGCGAAGAAGAGGCAATTAATGCCTCTGTCAGATCCGGTCCAAAAGTCCTCCATGTCTTCGGCTAACATCAAAATACCCCTAACAGCTTCTAATGAGATCGAGCTCCCGGAACACCTTGCTCCTTGCTAAGATGTTAAAATTATAAATGTGCTAGTTTAACATCTTAATCAAGTCACTGGATCACTTCAAACAGATAAAGTGTAACATTTGGTGCATTAATTTCTTCAAGCAGGGCTTCACGTAGCCATCCAATGCAAAACTGGCAATGGGTTCTACGAGACCAAAGGTGTAGGTTTGCTCGGCAAGAGTGGAAGCTTCGACGTACAACTACCGAGCGGCATCCTCCGTGATGGTGGGGAGCCGAAGGATGAGTGCTTTGCGCAGCTCCGCAGTAACTCAGAAGCTCCTTGCCCTGACAATAATGGAGTGGACCGATCTAAGATCGTGCTAAAATCTAAAGAGAGTGGAAAACACTCATTTGTTGTGGCAGCGGGGAAACTGTCATTCTCATCGACATGCACGTCGGCATTCCATTTCAAGCCCCCTCCCAAGTTGCGTACACTCCAAGAGCCACCGACCTCAGTCGACAAACCGCCACCGGCCAAGAAGCCATGCCCGCCGGCTCCCAAGAAGCCATGTCCACCGGCTCCCAAGAAGCCATGTCCCCCGGTTCCCAAGAAGCCATGCCCGCCATGCCCACCGCCGTGCCCCCCGCCATGCCCGCCTCCATGCCTGCCCAAGAAGCCATGCCCACCGGCTCCAAAGAAGCCATGCCCGCCGGCTCCCAAGAAGCCATGCCCGCCACCATGCCCGCCGCCGTGCCCACCGCCATGCGTCCCTCCATGCCCGCCGCCATGCCCCCCGCCATCCCCGCCGCCGTGCCCACCGCCATGCCCGCCTCCATACCCTCGGCCATGTCCACCGGCTCCCAAGAAACCATGCCCGGCCGCCTCCATGCCCCCCGCTATGCCCGCCTCCCAAGAAGCCCTGCCCGCCTCCCAAGAAGCCATGCCCGCCGGTTCCCAAGTAGCTACATCCTTCAATTCCAAAGCTACCTTCCTTGAAGCAAATATTTCTCCTTGTACCATCCTCACCCCAAGTTCAAGTTCCCTCCTATCCACATGAAACAACCTCCTCCAATCCCCAAGCCACCTCCAATCCCTTATACCATCCATACCCCATTCCCTCCTAGTCACAAGAAGCCACTTCCTCCTTTTCCAAAGCTCCCTCCCTTTCACATCCTCATCCAAAGTTCCAGTTCCCTCCCAAGCCAAAATTCTACAACAAGAAGCCTCCAATATTAATTCTTTCCACCAGTCAAGGAGTACCAGATAACGAAAACAAATTTGGAAGCTAGTTGTGGCATCGTTTCTTGATACTTTATGGTTGGTTAGTTACCCTTCCTGTTTTGAGGATTTCCCTTATCAGTTAGTGTTGTAATAAAGCTCGTCCTTAAGATTGTTTCGAGTCTTGGGCAGGGTGACCGTCACCCATTTGTATTGGATGAATATTTGTGATTTTCACGTGTTTATGTGAGCTTGTGTGATTGGTAATGGTAATAATTCAAGGACTTCTTGCTTTCTACTCGCCAACTTAAAATTTGCCCTCCACTTTTTCTAAACGACTTGAAGAGACCTACGCTTGGGATACAAGTAGATAGTTTTCCTTTCGAAGATGAAGGTTCAATCTAGCTTTAACGGACCAGGAAAAGAAGTCCAGCTCATCTAAGTTAGGCGCCGGTTGTATTCCAAAATCGTAAGGTGAAATAGAGTCTTATATGATTGACAAAAAAATTGGAAACCTTTGATTGCAATAGAAATTAGAAAATAGTTTTCTAGCTTATCAAACTCAGAATTTGGTTCGGCATATTAATATAGTTACAAAATCTCTGGGACAAACATCATACGTCCCTTCCTTGTAAAATTACAGGAGTGTGCCTCGATGGTTACCCTATCCATTGCAATTGTCGACAAGTGTTGTGAGAAGAATATCATAACTTCGAGAGTTGGTGGAATTAATTCGTAGGCAGCTGTAGGGGAGCAATGTGCTTGTCTGGAAGCGACCAAGCCCTGCGAGTAAATATTCTTATAACAAATCAACGAAAACGCTTGCATTTCATTGGTTGCCGTATATTTCACCGATTTTCATGATAATACCCCATCCTGCCCCATCAATTCTCGACTTTTGACTGGCTTCCTATATATAAGTTTGATGTGGTATCACCGTTGTAACGAATATTTACTCAAGCCCTGCGACGTCTCTCTTTTCCTACCCGAAAACATTAATGCTACAGGCACATAAAAATAGCAACAACAAAAGCACGGATCTTGTTATACCGAGCCGCACCATCTGCCACACTAGGCCGACGTCCGAGGGAGAACGATATGGGTCGCATCTCACTGGCATTCTTTGCTCGGTCTTCATGTGGATTCTGGATTTAAGCAAAAGGCCACTTGAACAGGCCAGGAGGAGAAGGTACTGGTGATGGAGTGGCATCAAGCAACAGGTGATGGAGGTCAGGAGGGGCCAAGATCTCCATTGTTGCTGCTTCCAGGATGTCTAAGATGCCACGTGTGAAATATGGAATTTGAAGGAGCTTTTTTTTTTTTTGGGTACGGAATTTGAAGTAACTTTTGCTACGTGTTATTCCTGATGGGTTTGAAGTCCACGTGGAAAAGCCCAGCAGTAGCGCACCAGGCCCGACCTAGACCCACGCACGTGGGCCGACCTAGCAGACGATGTATCGCAGCTCACTGCATTGTCGCAGTCCATGGAAGGGCGCATAGACCAAGCGTCCGTTTCGTTGCCATTTCTTACGGTCCATGGTGGACCAGTGCCTGATTCCCAGACGTTTTTCGCAGTTGACAGTGGGATTTATGGAGCGATGGCGCGATCGGATGGTTCCTGTTTATTTCGATGATGATCCAACGGCTGATGGTGGTTTCAGATCTGTTTCTGGTATTTTTTTACTCTCATTTTCGCCCGTTCGATGGAGATCTGATGGCCGGTTTCAGAGTTTTTAATTGGACAATGAAAGAGAGTTTGATTTCGATGCAATTTGGCCTATTTTCGAGCTCTATTTAAAGGAGGCCTCGATAGAGGTTCTATAGTACACTGAGAGCAAAAAATAGAGAGCATAGAGAGATTTTTTATAGTGAGATATAGAGAGGTGTGAGATTTTTTTAAGAGAAAAGAGCGTGCTTTTTTCTTGTATAAGAGAATCTGCGTGAGCTTGTAATTTTTTTTCTCCAAGTTTATATCCTTGTGCCATAGAATTTAATAGAAGAACGTCGAGGAGGTCTTGCCCATGGACATAGGCCAACAATTAAGCCAAACCACGTTATATCTGATGTGCTTTCTTTTCTCTTATTTTATTGTTTGATTATCTTCCTTTTATTTTGCATTCTATATTTGTTCAAATTATCTTTCCTCTATAAAATGATTCTATTTCCACTATGCTTGTATGCCGTGTGGGTTGAGATGTGCTCGGTTATCCCTCGACCAATCCTTTTAACTTGGTATCAGAGCAGAGAGATTCTTTTGTAGCTTGTTTGTTTTGAAACAATGACGGATAAGGTGATAATAACAAAATATGAGATACCGAGGTTTGATATTAAACTTTGCACTTTGAAAGATGAAAATACAGGCAGTATTGATCAAGGATGGTTGTGAAGTTGCTTTGCAAGGAAAGGAATGCAAACCTCAAGAGATGATGGTGGACAATATGAGGAGAAAGACAAGCTGACAATGATGAATCCCTATTTGATGTTGGATGATTCAGTATTGTTCAATATCGAAGCCGAGACTACTACCAAAGGGATTTGAAAAAAAGTTGAAGAACCTCTATGAAGAAAAGTCTTTGGTGAATAAAATCTATTTGAAGTGACAATTATACAATCTAAAGATGAAGGACGGGACATTAGTTCAAGAGTATTTAGATGTATTCAATTCCATTGTGAGCAAGCTTGCGGCCCTAGATGTCAGAATTGAAGATGAAGAGAAGACTAGCATTCTACTTTGTTTTATGTCAGAGTCTTGGAATAATCTTATTATGAACTTAAGTCATGTTGAAATCCTCAAGATGGAGTCAATTATGGCATCATTGCTTATAGAGGAGATAAGATGAAAATCTAGCCAAGAAAGCTCTTTGGGAGAGGCCATGACAGAATGAGGAAAGTCTTTTGAGAGGGAACGTGGTGATCGAGGGAAGACAAGATCTAAATTCAAGGGCAAGAAGAAGGTGAAATGCTGGAATTATGAAAAATCAGGACATGTAAAAAAAAATTATTGGACTAGAGGAGTTGATACAAAATCTGAATCGAAAAACTTCCAAGGCAATGTAGCAGAAAGTGAAATTAGTTCAGCTACTTCAGATGATGGAGATGTATTGACGGCATTGGAGAGATCCGAGCTTGCACATCATTGAATTTTGGATTTGGGGACATCTTTTCACGTGACTCCTTTTAGGAAGTGGTTTCATATATACAAACTATGGGATGGAGGAGTTATCTATTTGCATAACAATACAATTTGTCCTGTGATTGGAGTGGGAGATGTTCGGATCAAGATGTTTGATGGTATAGTTCGGATGGTTTTTAATATACGGCATGTTCCTATACTTCGTAAGAGTTTACTATCACTTGGAAAGTTTTGCAAGCAAAGCTTAAAATTTGTCTGAGAGAAAGATCAATTGAAGGTGTCCAAAGGATGTTTGGTGGTGATAAAGGGAGTACAAATAAGTGATTTTTATAAATTGATGGATGAGATTCAGATGGAAGAGGTAGTCGTAGTAAATGCAAAGATGGTGTCTCCGATGGTTTGGTATCAACGTTTAAGATATATGAGTGAGTATGGGCTACAATTATTATCAAATAAGGAGCTTCTTTCAGGGTACAAGTTAGCGCCACTAGAATTTTGTGAAGATTGCATCTATGTTAAATAAAAAAGAATCTTTTTCTCTTTATTACAACAGTAAAGTAAGAAATTTTTTGAGCTAATCCACTAAGATACTTGGGAGTCACCTAATAAATCATTAGGCAAGTGTTCCTACTTTGTCTTCTTCATTGATAACTATTCTCGAAAGGCTTGGATATATATTCTAAAGTAAAAATCCGACGTCTTTGAAATCTTCAAGAAATTCAAGATTCTGATGGAAAATGAAAAAGATTTCAAAATTAAATACCTACATTTTGATAATGGAGGAAAATATTACTCTAAAAAATTTGAAAAGTTTTGTAGCAAGTATGGAATTTGACGACAACTTACAGTTTCTGGGACACCACAGCAAAATAGTATGGCAGAGAGGTTTAATAGAACACTTATAGATAGGATCCGTAGTATGTTGAGTACCACAAAATTTGATAAGAGATTTTAAGCAAAGGCTATGAGCACGGCTTATTACTTAATCAATTGAGCACCGATAAAATCACTTGGGTTGAAAATTTCAGAAGAACTTTGGAGCAGCAAGCTAGTAAATTTTTTCATCTCCGTGTCTTTGGATGTAATGCATATATGTGGATCCCAAAAGAGAAGAGGATAAAATTGGATAGGAATTCTCGAAGGTACATCTTTCTTGGCTATGCTAAAAGAGTAAAAGGATATCGGTTGTGAGATCCTACTACCCATAAGATCATTGTCAGCAGAGATATTATTTTCAATGAAGAATCCCTTCAAGGCACCAAAAAAAAGTAAGATGATGAAGTCATTACTTCTATTGAGTTCTTTGATGCAGGCGATGAGGTGGAAGCAGAGCAAGCACAAATAAATGATGAGGTAGTTGATGATGAACTGAGCGTGGAGTCTCCGCAATCACTTGAGAATGCTATCTCATCGGAAGAACTGTCAATGCAGTTCGAGCGGCCTAGGAGGGTTATTAGACCTCCTATCAGGTACGATGACTATGTCACTTTTTTCATTTTTTCTGCTAATTATGTTTGTGCTTATGTTGCTTTGACGGAGGAGGACGAGTCGATTTCATACAGGGAGGCTTGTGAGTCTACCAATGCTGGAAAGTGGCATTATGCTATGGAGGAGGAGATGGAGTCACTTCGAAAGAATAAGACTTGGGAGCTTATAGTTCTACTGAAGGAGAGGAGTCCGATCGGATGTCGGTGGGTCTATAAAGTGAAGATGGATATAGATAGAAATGTGGAGAGGTTCAAAGCACGTTTGATGGTGCAGGATTATGCTTAGAAGCTAGGAATTGACTTTAATGAGATCTTCTCACCGGTGGTTCGTCTTATTGCTATTCGGATTATTTTGACGATCGCGGTAGTCGTGGATTTAGAGCTTAAGCAGATGGATGTAAAGACGACTTTCTTGCATGGTGACTTGGAGCAGGAGATATATATGGTGCAACCTGAAGGCTTTATCAAAAAAGATAAGGAGGAGTTGGTTTGTCGACCGAATAAATCATTGTACGGTCTCAAATAGATACCAAGATGTTGGTACAAGCGATTTGATACTTTTATTATGAGTTTGGGATTTGATCGACTAGAGGCAGATTATTATGCATATTTCTATGATTATGATGATGGGAGCTTTTGTATCTTACTATTGTATGTCGACGATATGATGGTCGTAGAAAATAACAAGAGTCGGATATTAGATCTGAAAATTCAGTTAGCTGGAGAGCTCGAGATGAAGGACTTAAGAGCCATGAACCAAATACTCGGAATGAAGGTGCTACGGGATGGAAGCATAGGAAGGTCTGGCTTTCACAAAAGGGATATGTAGAAAAAGTTCTACGGTACTTCAATATGCAGAATGCGAAGCCGGTGTCTATCTCATTTTCTATTCAATTAAAACTGTTAGTCGAGTAATCACCCAGCACGGAAGCAGAAAAAGCTAACATGGTCTAAGTACTATATTCATCAGCAATAGAGAGTCTTATATTTGTCATAGTACGCATAAGACTAGACATTGCACACGCAGTGGGAGTTGTGAGCCAGTATATGACGAATCTAGATAGCGATCATTAGACAACAGTAAAGTGGATCCTCCAGTATATGAGGGAGATGACCGATCATTCACTCTATTATGGTTTAGCGAGTTTGGAGTGCATTGGATATGTTAATTCTGATTTTGTAGGTGATCGAAATAAGAGGACATCTACCATAAGCTGTGTTCTCCATAGGCCGCGATGCTATAAGCTGAAAATCTAAGCTTCAGTCAGTGGTAGCATTATCAACGATAGAGACAGAGTATGTTGCAATGGTGCACGCATGTAGAGAAGCTATCTGGCTTAAAAGGCTTCTTGAAAATTTCAAAGTGAATCAGGATGTGATGAAGGTGAATTGTGATAGTCAAAGTGCATTGCACTTGACAAAAAATCCGACATTCCACTCTCGGATAAAGCACATGATATTTGCTATCACTTTGTAAGAGATGTGATGGATGATGGTCTAGTCTTGCTGTTGAAGATTCATACTGATGCAAACCCAGCGGATGTGTTGACGAAGTCGATGACTCAAGAGAAGTTCAATTGGAGTAAAACTTCTCTCGATCTTGAAGCTACGTGATGAGTGGGAGGTAGGCAAGGCCTCCAGAGATGACGTTCTTTGGAGTTCAGTACATATCTTCAAGTGAAAGAATTGATGGCTTTGAAGCTCATGTGGAAAAACTTAGCAGCAGCGCACTAGGCCCGACCCAGACCCATGCACGTGGGCCGGCCCAGTTGACACGCGGTCGCAGCGTAGCATGGCTCACCATGTTGTCGCTGTCCACGAAAGGGCGCGTGGCCGAGCGCTCATTTTCTTGCCGTTTCTCGCAGTCCATGGTGGACCGACATCTGATTTCCAGTCATTTCTCGCAATTTACAGTGGGGTTTATGGACCGATGGTGCGATCGGATAGTTCCTATTTGTCCTGGTGATGATCTAACGGCTGATGGTGGTTTTATGTATTTTTTGACACTCGTTTTCCCCCGTTCGATGGAAATCTGATGGCCGGCTTTAGAGTTTCAGTTGGACAATGAAAGAGAGTCCGATTTCGATGCAATTTGGCCTATTTTCAAGCTCTATTTAAAGGAGGTCTCGATAGAGATTCAGTAGTATGCTAAGAGCAGAAGATAGAGAGCATAGAGAGATTTTTTACAATGAGATATAGAGAGGCGTGAGATTCTTTTGAGAGAAAAGAGCGTATTTTTCTCTTGTATAAGAGAGTCTGTGTGAGCTTCTAATTTCTTCTCCAATTTTGTATCCTTATACTGTGGAATTTAATAAAAGAACGTCGAGAAGATCTTGCCCGTAGACGTAGGTCAACAATTAGGTCGAACTACGTTACATCTGATGTATTTTCTTTTCTCTTGTTTTATTGCTTGATTATCTCCCATTTATTTTATCTTCTACATTTGTTCAAGTTATCTTTCCCTACAAAATGATTTTATTTTCACTATACTTGTGTGCCGTGTGGGTTCAGGTGTGTTCGGTTATCTCTCGGCCAATCCTTTCAATTCCTAAGGTATAGAGGTTAATTTTGAGGAATTTCCTTGATTAATGGTTCTGTGTCCTAATCTGGTGTTCAAAAATGTACCTAAGTTTATATAAAAGTGATTTGATCAGGAATCTAATTTTGCTTAAGTTTGCTGACTAATTTTACACGTGCTTTCTGATTATCTTGGTTTTTCTTGGATTTTTGGAAACATAAACCAACCTAAGCTACCATCGAAAGCACCTAGCTTAGACCAAGTGCACGAATTACATACTACCCATGGAGCAAGCTTATGAGAGCCCTTTTCCAGAATAATGCAAAAAAAAAACTTATTTACCAAAATATATCAAAACCAAACTTATTTACCAAACTAATGCAAAAGGGAAAAACGCCATTTTGAATGACGTTTTTTCCCCTTCCACGTCACCCCCCATTTCCACGGTGGCATCGTCCCAAAAAAAAAAAAAAAAAAGAGAAGAAACGCCATTCCAAATGGCGTCTTTAAAAACGCCATTTTGAATGGCGTTTTTAAAAACGCCATTCAAAATGGCATTTTCATATTTTTCCAAAAAAAAAAGAAAAAAAATCATGAAAAAATGAGAAAATTAGTTTTTTAAAATTTAAAATTAATTAATAAATTAAAATTGTAATTTTGATTGAAATTTAAAATATAAAGATTTGAATTTGTAATTCATTAAAAAAATTAATTTAGATTTTTTATTTAAAATATTTTTTAAAAGATGTCAAAAAAATCTTAAGAAATAAAAAAAAATATCATAGAAAATAAAAAAAAGAGAAAGAAATATGAAAGAAATAAAAATTTGAAATTTAATTAAAAAACATCATTCAAAATGCTTGTCCTAAAAAATTTTTTTAAAAAAATTTAAATAATAAAAAAAATATAATTTAAAATTTAAAAGAAATAAAATTTTAGAGATTAATTGAAATAAAAATAAGCATTCAAATTACTTTGTCAAATTAAAATTAATTTTTTTTTTAAAATATTCAAAAAAAATTGAAAAATAGGCTAAAAAATTTTTATAAAGACATAAAGAATTGAAAAAAAAATAGAAATTATAATTTTAATTGAAGAACAAAGTTTATAATTTTTAATTTTAAGAAATAAGAATTATAATTTTAATTGAAATTAAAATTTACTTTTTAAATAACTAAATTAATTGAAATATAAATTTTTTAGAAATATTTTAAATAAAAAAAAAATACGTAATAGAATATCAAAAATATAGAAATGGAAGAAAACTAAAATTAAAATTTAAAATTATAAAAATTATAAATTAGATTAGAAAAAATATATCATAAAAGAATAAAATTAAATTAAATTAAATACAATTTCATTTTTAGGGTATTTTATAAATGTGACTTAAAAAAATTAAATTTGAATTAAATATTGATAAAAAAAGAAATACATTAATAAGTTAAAAAATGATGAAAAGTTAAAAAGTTAAAAAGATAAAATTTTGAAGAAGTCAGAAAAAATAAGAATTATAAATTTAAATTTTTTAAAAAATAAAATTTTAAAGATTAAGTGAAATAGAAGTATTTTTTAAAATTAATTTCTCAAATAAAAATTAATTTAATTAAAAAAATTTCTAAATAAAATATAAAAATTACCTAAAAAATTTCATAAAAAGATAAAGAATTGAAAAAAATAGAAATTCTAATTGTAATTAAAGAATAAAGTTTATAATTTTTAATTTTAAGAAATAAGAATTAAAATTATAATTGAAATTAAAAATAATATTTTAAATAACTAAATTAATTTAAACATTAATATTTAAAAATATTTTAAATAAAGAAAAAAAATACGTAATA